>NC_058403.1:22492674-22646565 GCF_002201575.2 Neomonachus schauinslandi | reverse complement strand
TTCTTTCTTTCTTTCTTTCTTTCTTTCTTTCTTTCTTTCTTTCTTTCAGCTAGACCTTTGTGAAAGTGTTGGGATTTATCTAGGGTTGTCCACATAAAGAGGCCTGCATTTGCCTGGAAGAACACTGAATATTAAAATTCAAGTTGTCAAAAAAAGCCTGCCAGTCTGACAGCTGACTAAGTGTTATTTGTGAACTCAGGCACCTTGTGCTCCTTTTGGTGGGTAAATTGAGAGCCAGCATCCTTTATGATGAGGCCAACTGTGAAATTACCGCTGTGTGTGACTGGACTCTGCAGCTCTTACAGAACTCTGCACATTTAAATTCCCTATGTTCTCTGAATGTCCAGGAGATAATAAACTTAATAGTTTTATTAGAAGGACCTGTCTGAACTGATATACAATCCATAATAATAACACCTCAGGACACATTTTTCAATAAATATTCAGTGAGGGTCTGGTCTGCTCCAGACACAATACTACGACCTAGACATAGTATGGCCTAGAATAAGAGATGGTTTTGAGGAGATTAGCATCCTGACACAAATTTCCTCTACTGAAACAAATTTAATTAACGTGACAAAGACCACAACCATCACGTATTCTCCTGAGTTCGCAGTTCTGCAATAGGCGCTCATTTATTCATTGTTTTGACGATTGCTATCTGATCAATGTCAGGTTTTAGAATAATCCTAATTCAAATAGTCTTCTCTTTTATATTATGGGAGGGGCCGTAAATCACATGTTCTTTCTAGGCCTTTGAACTTGATCACTATACTTTCATGTACTACTTAATGGTTACTTAATTTTAAAAACCAAGGGCCTTTTCTGTCACAAATACATCACCCAAACCCCAGCATGGGGAGTTCGGTATCCATCATCTTTCCATCTCGTGACTCAAACCTATTTAACAATCCATGAGAATGTTGGGCCCTGTGCTAAATCAACACTTCCTGACAAGGGAATAAATAAATTCTGAGGTTAGAAAGCTTTGTCAGCTCCTACACAACACAGATTGCAATAGGGACAGGGAGCCTTGTCAGCAATTTGCCTGACCTAGCCCATTCAGATGTGACTCTACTTCCTCAGCTTATCTACAAGAAGGGAACATTCAGACCAGGTAAGACTGTATTTACAACCAGAAATTAAATCACCAGATATTGCATAGCACCCAGGCAGGGAGAAATGGCACTTTTGTTGGTACGAAATGAAGAGCAGGTCAGTGAGTGCTCCAGGTGACAAGGAACTCTCTTATTACATTGAAGAGGTGATGGCAAGGCGTTTGAAGTTATCTGGATGGAATATAAGCCCTAATAAGCCCTAAATAAATAAATACTTATTTCAGCAGCACAGAGATGCTTAAAACCTGTTTCTTCTTTTCACAGGAAGAGATTCAACGAGCATAGATATCTGCTTAAAGTGATTTTTCATTGGGATGCCTGGGTGGTGCAGTCGGTTAAGCATCCCATGCTTGCTTTCAGCTCAGCTCTGATCTCAGGGTCCCGGGATCAAGCCCCACATCGGGCTCCTCACTCCATGGTGAGTCTGATTGCGATTCTCTCTCTCCTTCTCCTCTGCCCCTCCTCCCTGCTCTCTCTCTCTCTCTAAAATAAATAAATAAACCTTTTAAAAAAATAATAAAGTGATTTTAGGTTCTACATGCCAGTGATTGAAGAATGACCTGTACTTCTTTTTTTTTTTTTAAAGATTTTATTTATTTATTTTGACAGAGAGCGACACAGCAAGAGAGGGAACACAAGCAGGGGGAGTGGGAGAGGGAGAAGCAGGCTTCCCGCTGAGCAGGGAGTCCGATGCGGGGCTCGATCCCAGGACCCTGGGACCATGACCTGAACCGAAGGCAGACGCCCAACGACTGAGCCATCCAGGCGCTCCTACTTTTTTTTTTTTATTTTGTTTCCACTATTTTATTTATTTTATTTTTTTTTAAAGATTTTATTTATTTATTTGAGAGAGAGACTGAGCAGGGAGCCCGATGCGGGACCCGATCCCGGGACTCCAGGATCATGACCCGAGCCGAAGGCAGTCGCTTAACCAACTGAGCCACCCAGGCACCCTTGCTTTTCATTTTTATACATAAACACACACTTATATACATATATATTCACTCATACATATATACATTCATAAGCAGCAATTCACATATTCAAAATATAATGTTATCTGCACCAATGTCCCAGAATGCCAGAAACTGAATTGTAATTTACCTAATTCTACAGGAATAATTATAGTTGGATTTCAAATATTATGGCATTGTCTTCATAGCAGATGGCATTTTCATTGCATTAGTACCCCACTTCAGACTGTTAGGAATCTGCACAATGTATCTGCAGTTGAAAATCGGGTTATTTCAGATTTTTTCAAATATATTTCAGGACTCCTCTCTGGTTCCCTTGCTGTTTATGAGGTTTTTGTCTTGTTTGGTTCTGTTTTGTCTTTGTGGCCGACTTACTTATCCAGCTTCATGAAGAAGGCGTCTATGTGTTTACTCTATATTGACCTACAGCTGAATGATGGCAAAAAGAGGGTGAAAAAAAAAAGCATGTCTTCATATATTAATGAAGATAAAGACTGGAGAAACAATGGGATACAAATAAATTTGTGGCTCAGAAATCTGGAATTGCATTTCTGTTGTTAAGCAAGCAGAGAATAGAGAGCTTTTCAGAATGTTTTGTCAATAAAAAGCGATCACAACCTAAATCAAGAAAACCTCTTATTTTCGGGGGGGGCCTGGGTGTCTCAGTCGTTAAGTGTCTGCCTTCGGCTCGGGTCATGATCCCGGGGTCCTGGGATCGAGCCCCGCATCGGGCTCCCTGCTCAGCGGGAAGCCTGCTTCTCCCCCTCCCACTCCCCCTGCTTGTGTTCCCTCTCTCACTGTGTCTCTGTCAAATAAATAAAATCTTTAAAAAAAAAAAAGAAAGAAAAAGAAAACCTCTTATTTTCAACTGAAGATGTTTGGTTTTTGAAATATTAGCATTAAATACATCTGCTGGTATTGTCCAGTTATTATCATTTTTTGGGCCATCCCATGCACTCAGAGGTAAAAATACTAGAATGTATGCATTCTTTAAAGGAATAGGGGCCTTGATTCTATGGTTCACACTTATTTCACAGACTGATATAATTGGCCTGGGCATGCGTCCCAGGCATGGCTCGTTTTTCAAAGCTCCTCAGAGTCTTCCAATGTGATGGAGTCAAGGTTGGAAACCAGTAGAGTAGTGCTTCCAAAATTTGAAAATGCATCTAAACCCCCTGGCTATCTTGCTATAATGTCAATTTTGTTTTAGTAGGTATTGCGTGGATCTCGAAAGTATGTATTTCCACAAAGTCCCTATAGGATGTGGATGCCAATGTTGCATGCACTATGTGTTGTGTAGCCAGGGGTGAGAAGATATGGCAGCTATGATTGCAAACTCACCAAAATGCTAGGTTTAACAGTGGCTATGATGCCCAATCTTTCTCTCTCTTTCTCTCTCTTTTAAGATTTACTTGTTCATTTGAAAGAGAGAGGTGTAGAGGGGCAGAGCGAGAAGGAAACTTAAGCAGACTCTGTGCCCTCTGAGTGCGGAGCCTCTCGAGGAACTCGATCTCATGACCCTGAGATCATGACCTGGGACGAAACCAAGAGTTGGTGACTTAACCGACTCTACCACCCAAGCACCTGCCAATCTCTTTTTTAACAATGTTATACAGAAGGCTTAAAATTTCCAATTGCAAATTTTTGTTTGTTTTTCAAATGGACATGTATATTGCTTTGCCACATTGGTCCACAATTGGTTATGTGATCTACATTCATGTTTCTATGATCCAATGATGAACAAATAATGCTTTCTGAATAAAGTCACATGTCTACCTATAAATTTTGGAATATATTACAAGACCCAATACTGAATATGCTGTCAGGTAATAATAGAATGAAAATTGATTGGTACATCTTAACAGAAGCACAGTCTATTGGGACATTGTTGGGGATCAGTTTTCCTGAATAATCATTACATGGAACACCAAAAAACATTACTAATCAGGATGTTTATTCTTTTCTTTTTTAAATATGTTTTCTAAAATATACAACTAGAATACAAATATAATTAAATTCTGAAGCATTTTGAACACTTTATTAATGAACAAATACTGGTCATCATATTATTTAATTCAGAATCTTGTCTGATAGTTTCATAGTCATAACCTTTCAAATACATCAGAGAACTTACTTTGGATTCATATTGTGAGACTATCTATTTGGTTTAATATAGGAAATAACAAATATGGTAGTTTGTCTTCATCCATCTCTTAAAACATTTTTTAAATCTATGTTATGTTTTTCTAGGAGCAAGACCAAGGTTCATATTTGTTGTACTTCGGCAAGTTGAATTTTGGCAAGTTTTTTTTAGTACTTGGTTCAAACAAGATGTGTTTGGAAAAGTAGTGAAGTTTCACATTATCTGTGCAGAATTCCTTCTTTGTTAGTGGTGTGTGCAAAGCCATCTGTTCTCTTTAGAGCAGCAGCAATGACTTGTGTGGGACAGCGAGTGCTTGTCAGTGCCTGGAAGATGGTCCTCTGCATAAATCATTATCCTGTCTTTATGTCTCACAAGCAATGAATGCTTTTTAGGCTGCGTTTCTGGCTGAGGTTGGCATACACTGGGGGGAGAGTATCAGAGTGAAGGAGAGTTACTTATTAAATTACTCATCTCACTTTTACAGAACAGCTGCTAAACCAAACTGGCTAAAATATCTTAGTAGTTATCCACGACATATGTTTGAGTACAGATGCTCACTCTAAGCAATTCAAAGAGCCGTGGCTGTGGAGGTTGATAAATGTTCAGATTTTAGATACAAAGCAGAGGTTAAATAGATATGTCAAGATGCTTAGCTTGCCCTGTTACTATTCACTGAAGAATAAATGGTGGCAAGCTTGCCACTAAGCTATCTTTCAATCTTAGCATGTGGAAAAAAAATTAATGAAAACATTCATCTATTGCTTTTAATAATGCATTGGCCCCATTTTATTTGATTAGTTTTTAAAAATAAAAAAAACACCCTTTAAATTCTATTCAAATCAAGGCAAATCATAGAACGATATGTTTATTCATGCAATAAGATGTGCAAATGCATAAATCCCTAATATTTCTTGTGGGATTTACCTTATTGAAGGCAGACAGTTCACTCCAAAGAGCTATTTATTAAAGGTCGATGCATTAAATTATGACTGTCGTGTGCATGGGCTTGAGAGATGACAGTTTGCCTTCCAGAACTTGAAATCAGACCACTAGCCAATTCTCATGGCTCACTTAGCATCCATTAAATTCCAGCAAATTTTAGCCACAACTAATCTTGATGGTGTTTGGACTAGTAAACTAGAGATGAAATGTTTCATAATTCATTTCAAGTCTCCAATCAATGAAGTGATTCTGATTTGAGGAAGGAAAAATTGTTTTTTTGGTCAGTTCCTATTTAATTCCTAAGTTGATTTTAGCTACAAAATGAAAAGGAAAGAAAACCTAGTTTTCTCTGAACTGTTCCTTCCTGCATAAAGAATTGGCTCCATTGAAGTCATCATTATTATTTTTTAGCAAATTAAGAAAATATTGATGACGATGCTGGCCTAGGCTGTCTCAGTTTGAGATTAAATTTGATTTCCTGATGAGATTTTATTAGGAATTCTATTTCCTGATGCCTATTAGATGATAGGCATTTGATGGAAGGTCCTTATTTTTAATACTTATACATGCAAAAGTGTTCAAAGCTGCAGCAATTCCCTAGGCAGATAGAGGCCCATACAGCCTTGAATATATTCTTTGATTAGCTAGATAATTAATCACTTTTATTCATATGCTCAGTACCACATTCACCACTCAATCCACAATACCATTACTAATTTAAACAAAATTCTGCATCTGACATCTTTTTCATATGCAGATTCAGTTCATCCTCAATACTTTCTATCAAGAAGAAGGAGAATAAAATAAAGCTCAGGAAGAGTTAAAAAAATCCATGACTGCATTATGCTTCAAAGGAATTCTTAAGCCATCCTTTGAAACATTGTGAGAAATCCCTTTCTGGAGAGTGAATTCATCATATCTGCAGGTTACTGAGATAACAGAATGTGTGGAAATGTGACCCGAATATTAGCAAGAAAGATTCAAAGTAGAAAATTAGAGTCACAGTGGTCCACTATTCTGTTAAAATATTAAAAACAAGATCACTTTCAAGAAATAGCATTATGATCTAAATTGTTACAAAGCAGGCAACAGGTAAGGCATAAAAAGGCATAAAGCCTTGCCAATTTTTTTTTTAAATTAACCTATGCAATTAGGAAAATGTCACCTAAAAACATAAGATGTCCAAGACTGCTTCACCTTTCCCATTTGTTAGAGCTATTGAATGAAGGAAACCAGATATTTGTGAAGGAAGCGCTTTCAAATTTAAATGCATCTATGAGTTGGAAGAATTTTCCCTACTCTACACCTAACTCTATTTCTTAATATTATGTAGACATAGGCTCAATGGCTAAGTGATGGACTTGGCCGTCCCATCCCCTATTCTTTTCTCAAGACCAGAGGAATGTCTTTGCAAGCTATTAACAATGTCTGTTTAGCCTATTCTCTGAATTTGTTTTAGTTCTAACTCTTCTCTCAATTCCTAAGAGCTGTACAATCTATCCTCTGATGTCTGCAGTTTTATGTTTTATACAGAGCTATTTATTTCTCCCTTAACTTACATGTAATTTTTATTTAAAGCAATTTTAAAAATAAAAAATATTTCCTTTACAATCTGTGCAACTTATTATTTTTCTTTATTACTAAAATTCTTAAGTCTATGGACCATATCCACTCTGTTTCCATGAAAAATATTGTATGATTGCAAAAATAACTTCAAAATTCATGTATAATACATTCTATGGGTGTAACATAGTTTAAAGTATCACTTTTCTATTGCTGAAGTGTTTTTTTCATTTTCTTTTAACTTTTGTACTTTGAAATGGTAGAATTATGAACTACAAAGTGTCTCAATCTTCATCTACCTCTCCAAACATTATTTCTAGAATTTCTTCTGAATTAGTTTATGATTTCATTACTTCATTGAACCTGCTATTGCAAAGATGACCAATAAATTATTTCAGATCAATTAAACATCTTTACTTGAAACCCCAATTTAAGTGACTTTTCTGAAAAATGGATTCCACCCACTTAATTTGCCTTCTTGAATCTCCCTACTCTTCTGAATATTCAATAATTAATATTTGCTGTAAGTGCACATAGTTCATTTAAACACATATATGCAACCATGGACTTCTTTTCTTCTCCTCAACTCTTGAGGTTGCCTTCCATTTAGAAGAAAGCAAAAGATTCTGACTATAATAAAATATTGCCTCAAGATGCTGTCACCCTAGAACTGCTTCTTTCCTACTAATCCCCTTCCTCTGGTTTTCTACATTCTACTATCTCGAGTTTTCAAGGATCTCTTGTTCAATCTTCTGAATATCTACTCATAGTTATCCTATGGCATCTGCTTTAGTCTTTATCTTCTGGCTTGCTTTACTAATTTCTTTTCCTTTTTAAGGTAAAACATATAGAGCATACAGAAATGTGTGTGTATCATAAACATACAGCTTGATGAACTTTCCCATTGAACACACCTGTGGCAGGCAGAATGGAAATTGGTCCCCGAGATTCTCGTCTCTAGTCAACATGCCTGTATAATTCCCTCACCTTGAGTGTGAACAAGACTCAAGATAGTGAATTTGATGGGATTCACTCCTATTATGAGGTTCCTTAGTTGATGTGATTAAGGTCCAAAATCATTTGACTTTGAGTTAATCCAAAAGGAGATTATCTGGGTAAAATAACCTATTCAGATGGGCATCTAAAGAGGGTCCAAGCGTTCTCTGAAGGAAGAGATTTAAAGTCAGAGATATTTTCCTACAGCCTTAAAGAATCAAATCAAATCAAATCACCATATTGTGACAGGGCCCATGGGCAGCCTCTAGGAGGCCCTAGCTGACAGCCAAAAAGGTAGAGACTCCATGCTGCATCCGCAGGGAATTGAGTGCTGCCAACATCCACATTACCTGAGAAGAGGAGCTTGGGCTCCAAAAAAGGAACATCGGCCTGCCAACACCTTGACTGCATCCTGAGCCCCTCATTGTGGACCCTGCTAAGCCCTGTTGGACTCTACCCACGGGAATCGTGTGATAAGAAAAATATCTTGTTTTAAGTCACTCAGTTTGTGGGAATTTATTACACCAAAATCGAAGACTAATACAACACCCATGTGTGAAACAGCTTCATCAAACACAATAGTTTCAGCAATATAGGAGCCCCCACATGCCCCCATTCAGCCACTATACCCTGAAACACCGTAATGATGATCTGATTAACACTATGGAGGAATGTTGCCTATTTCTGAACTTTATGTGATCACAATTACTCACTGTAGGTTTTTTTATACCAAACTTCTTTCACTCAACATTATACTGATGAAATTCACGTTTTCCTTGTAGCGACAGTTCATGCATTCTCACTGCTTTATGGTATTTCATTTTATGAATACACCACAGTTTGGTTGATTCCGATTTTGGGCTGTTAGGCATAGCATTCTTTTATATGTCTTTTTGTGAATATGTGTGCCTTTTGGGTGTACATCTAGGAGTGAAATGGTTGGTCATAGAATTCACACATTTTTAGCTTAATAGATGATGCCAAACAATTCTCCAAAAGGGAATATCAATTTACATTCTTAAACCCTGTTTTTTCATTAAAGTGCAGGAGTTTTTGTACTTTTTGGATATGCACCCTTTATTGTATAAATGTATTACAAATACCTTCTTTTCATCAGTAGCTTTTATTTTCACTCTTAAAGTTGACTTTTGATGAATAGAAGTTGTTAATGTAGCCACTTCACTATTTACTTTCAAATTTAGCATTTCTGTGTGTCTTATTTATATATCCTTTGCCTGGTTGCCTGGATGGCTCAGTCAGTCAGTTAAGTGTCCAGCTCTTGATCTCAGATCAGGTCTTGATCTCAGGATGGTGAGTTTGAGCCCTGTGTTGGACTCCATGCTGGCTGTGGAGCCTACTTAAAATATATCTATTTTTTACTTAAAAAATATATATCCTTTGTTTACTGAAGGTCAAAAAGATATTCTCATATACTTTTTTTTCTATATTTTCAGTTTTTCTGGTTTACATTTAGATCTAAAGTCCATCAAATATTTTGTGAGGGTGAGGAGGAAATAGTATAATGGAAAGTGGAGCTCAGGAAAAATTTATTTTCCTTTTTTAAAGATTTGTATTTATTTATTTGACGGAGAGAGAGACACAGCGAGAGAGGGAACACAAGCAGGGAGAGTGGGACAGAGAGAAGCAGGCTTCCGGCGGAGCAAGGAGCCTAATTCGGGGCTCGATCCCAGGAACCCGGGATCATGACCTGAGCGGAAGGCAGACGCTTAACGACTGAGCCACCCAGGCGCCCCCCCCCTTTTTTTTTAAGATTTTTATTTACTTATTTGACAGAGAGAGAGACAGCGAGAGAGAGAACACAAGCAGCAGAGTGGGAGAGGGAGAAGCAGGCTTCCCGCGGAGCAGGGAGCCTAATTCGGGGGCTCCATCCGAGGACCCTGGGATCAAGGAAAATTTTATTTTCTATATAGATAGCCAATATATCATTTCCCTATTTATTGAGATAGCACAACTGACCCATTATATACCACAATGGTCAGGTGGTTGTTTAGGGGTGTGTCCGACACTATGTTTTAGTTCACGGAGTCCTTTTGTCTACCTTTGTTTCTACTATGCTACCTTAATCACTACAGTTTTATAGTAAGCAATTTCTCTGTTTAGTTTTCTCAGATTGCCTCATCTGTTGTTGGCCTTAACAGATCTATGTAAATTTAGATTGAACTTGTTATGCACACACACAAAAACAATATGAAACCTGTTGGAATATTAATTGGGTTATCACTGAATTTATATGGTATCTACGTCTACAGGGAAAGGTCATGTTAACATTATAGAGTTTTACAATTCCTCCTTTTTTTTTTTTTTTAAATTTACAGACTTCTTAAAAGCAGTTTCAGGTTCACAGCACAATTGAGAGGAAGGTACAGGTATTTCCCATATGCCCTCTGCCTCCACATGTGCATAGCTTCCCGCATTACCAACATCCTTCATAAGAGTGGTACATTTATTACAAGTGACAAACCTACATTGACAAATCATTACTATCCAAACTCCATATTTTACCTTATGATTCACTTGATGTTGTATATTCTATAGGTTTGGACAAATGTATAATGACATGTACCTATTATTATTGTATCATATAAAGCAGTTTCACTGCCATAAAATTCTATGTTCTCTACCTATTCGTCTCTCCCCATATCTCCATTTTTTTTTTCTATTCCAACTTAATTTTTCTCAATGTTGTTTTTTCTTTTTTTTCCTAGATTTTACTTATTTATTTGAGAGAGAGAGAGAGTGTGAGAGAGCACAGGCAGCAGGAGAGGAGGGCTGTGAGGGTAGAAGCAGAGGGAGAAGGAGAAGCAGACTCCTCGCTGAACAGGAAGCCCGATGTGGGGCTCAATCCTAGGACTCTGGGATCATGACCTGAGCCCAAGGCAGATGCTTAACCAACATAGCCACCCAGTGCCCCAATGGTCTTTTGTAGTTTTTAATGTATATGTCCTATATATCTTTCATTATTCTTGAACATTTGATGTTTTTGTATAACATAGTAAGTGGAAACCATTTTTTTAAAATTATATCATGTTTTTGTTGCCAGCAGATAGAAATACAATTGATTTTTAAATTTTTGTAAATTTGCTAATATCTGGTAACTTTGGTAAACTCTTATTAATTCTAAATGTTTATCTGTAAAATTCATAATTTTCTATGAACAAAATTGTATATCTAGTTAATTGCTCTGTTAACTTTTCCTGTCTAATTATTTGCTTTTTGTTTATTTTCATGTTTTATAGTGTGAAGATTTTACTTGAACAGAAAAGTAGTGATAGCAGATATTTTTGTTTCATTCCTAATTTCCAAGGAATTCTTGTAATCATTTTTCATTAATTATTTCTAAATGTGTGTGTGTGTTCTCTTTAACAAATTAAGGGAGGTTCCTTCTATCCCCAATTTGCAGGGATTGTATCATGAATATGTGTTGAATTTTGTTATAGATTTTTCCTGTATGTATTGATACAATTTTTTCTATAATTTTTTGTTCCCTGTTGTTAGTGAAGAGGGCTCTATCTTTAAATGTTAAGTCATTTTTCAAAACTGAAACAAGACTCACTTGTCTTTATTTGTTTACATAGGATAGAAGAATTTTATTTTATTAGAGTTTAATATATCTTTTCTAGCCTTTTACTGAAATCTTTCTGTGTTTACTCAATTTACAGCTCTTCTAAGCAGTCTATGGTTGTATTTATGTTTGATCAAGGCTGACAACCTTGAACCTTTATTCTAAGTATTTAGTTCATAATTAAATGATTACTTAATGATACACTTGGCATTTATGTCTTCCTTTCTAATATATTTTTCTATATATATATATGCATTTCTATTTTATTCACCTTTATTGTATTTTTCTTACCCTTACTCTTTCATTCTTTTGCACTAACAAAGTATTTTTTTATTTTTTTCTTTACAAACTATTAGTTACAGAGACATTTAAAGTGTTTAATGGTGGGGCGCCTGGGTGGCTCAGTCGGTTAAGCATCTACCTTTGGCTCAGGTCATGATCCCAGGACTGTGGGTCGGTTTCCCTCCTCAGCAGGGAGTCTGCTTCTCCCTTGCCCTTTGCCCCCCCACCTTCTCTTTCAAATAAATAAGTAAAATCTTAAAAAAAATAAAATGTTTAATGGTGAAACTAGAGATTACAAAATGCATTATTGAGTTCTTACTGCTTCTACAAGATAATTTACCTTTGGAAATTAACCAATCACTGAATTATAATAATTTTGTTTGCTTTCAACATGATTATGTTTTTAGAATTTTCTTTCACTTCACAAGTGTTTTAAGATTTAATTATCACTGTCCAAAACCGATGATCATCAGGAACCAGAGATCAAACTTGCCTCTGAAACTTCTGAAAGCATGGAAGAAAAATAATTATTTTCTGGGATATGATTGTCGGACAAAAAGTAGGAAAAGAAAGGCTAAGTGTGACGAAGAATAAGGCCCAAGAGATGTATTTATTTTGAAATTCAAGTATAGCTAATGCCCACTTAGTTTCTGGAAGCTTGAAGTCACCTCAATAAGGAGGTCCAGCAAAATAAATCATAAATATTTAAAAATTCTTATCGTAGTTTTTCTTATTTTTGATGAATTCAGAGCTCCCCAAGACAGTTTCTAACTTTTCCTTATTCATGTTACCCCTCTCAACATCAGTCAAAAATTGAATACTGTTTGTTCAATGATACATCTGACATTTCTACTGATTTAGCATTTTCAACAGTATTTTCCTATTCCCTTAAAAATAAATTCATATGTAGTATCTACTTCAGCCAAATATTGTAGATTTCTAAATGCATGTGTCTTACTTATCAGCAATATTAATTATGGCATTTAAATTACTTCAGTGATCATCCTGAACTTATCTATAATGGAAATTCCAATATTATGCAATACAAAATAGTAGCTGAGGGATAGACTCTTTAATAGTTGTGGTGGTAAATGTTTGTTTTCCATAATTTAATATAAAATATCTGACTTCATATATTTTGAAGTTTTGCTTGTATTTAAAAATTCTAAAGAGCTCCTTTTAAAATAGAAATGTCATTGGAGACCAAGAACAGATTACTAATACATAGTGAATCTCACAAAATCAACCACACTAAGATTTCAGGCTTACTTTTCTTAACAAGTTGAGGAAAAATAGGTTCAATATTCTAAATGCTATCTTAGTTTAAAACTTGAGTATATGTGAACTTGTGTCAGGTACTAATTTCATCTCTCAACTCTGGTCCCTGATTATGCCAACTACCTCTCTTGTTCTCATTATGAATCTATAGAGAAATTTCCCCATATAATATAAAATTCCTGTAAAATTTTTCTCTTTAAATAAAATTTGTGTGTGCTTTGAATCTTTAGTAAGTTAAGATGAAAGTATAATAGGATATCTGTAATTGGCATTAAAAGCAAGTTAATTAAAGCCACTTTTTTTATCCTATTACCAACTAAAAATGGCTTCCAATGGCAAAATAATAAACTATCTTATGGCAAAGTAATTGAAGATTGCATTGACTGTAAAAGAGAATTCAATTTGCTTTCACATGACATTTATGCATTTATTATATTAAAATTGAAAGACCACAAAGACTATAAAGATAACAAAACATTTGCCAAAATATTTATACGTAAAGCCTCAGTTTCTCTCAATTTTAATCAATTATCATACATGTTTCGGAAATTCAAATTATTTCCTCTCTGCAGGAATTCCTTTAAGTTTTCCATAATCCTTCTAAGATAAAAGCATTAATTATTAGTCATAATGGCAATAAAAATCCATACCATATTATTGACATGACTCAATAGACATTATGGGATGAAAACTTACCTTGATTTTTACAATAAAAGTAGCTAGGATAATAATCTGCATCTGACTCTTGATTTTGGCTCAGGTCATGATCTCGGGGTCCTGAGACCCAACCCGAGTTGGGCTCTGTGCTGGGCTGGGCATTGAGCTTGCTTAAAAGTCTCTATCACCCTTTGGCCCTTCCCAGCCCACCCTCTCACTCTCTCTCTCTCTCTCTCACACTCTTAAAAAGAAAAAAAAAAAAGAAAGAAAGAAAATTCTGTGAATGTATACTAACTTTTACATGTAGGTCCCAATTCACTAATTTTCCAGCTTTGACCTGGGTCAATTTTCCTTATTTGTTCTAAATTTCATTTAATTTGGGCAGGAAATCTTGATCCTTTCTAGAAAAATGAAACACTGAAAAATAACTGAACTGTCTCTCATAGTACAAATCTAATTTCCTCAGTTTCAATGACTCTCTGATTGGATCTCAAGATAGGACTTGCATTTGATTCTGCATAAGTTTGTCCTTTTCATAATCTATGGAATTATTTATTTTGTACTATTTTGGAGAAACAAAAAAAAAATCCTAAATGCCTAAACTTTTATAAACAATAAAAAGTGTGAGTTAGGGCGCCTGGGTGGCTCAGTTGGTTAAGCGACTGCCTTCGGCTCAGGTCATGATCCTGGAGTCCCTGGATCGAGTCCCGCATCGGGCTCCCTGCTCGGCAGGGAGTCTGCTTCTCCCTCTGACCCTCCCCCCTCTCATGTGCTCTCTCTCATTCTCTCTCTCTCTCAAATAAATAAATAAAATCTTAAAAAAAAAAGTGTGAGTTAACATCTATGGCACAAAGGGTTTCCCTTTACTTAAGCCTTTAGAGACATTTGAATTTTTCGGGAAGAAACTGTTTTATAATAGATAAAGGGGTAGGATGTTCTCCTATAAATTTAAGTGTTCACAGCAAAGTTAGGTTCCCCATATGTTTTAGAATGCAAAGCTGCACAAGGAAACATGCATTTTCTATATTCCTACTTTCATCTTAATAAGATAGAGAAGAAGAAAGGTATAACGTGTTATCATTGAGGATATTAGACTTACTATTTTTTTTTAATTTTTTTTTTATTCTTATGTTAATCCCCATACATTACATCATTAGTTTTAGATGAAGTGTTCCACGATTCATTGTTTGTGCATAACACCCAGTGCTCCATGCAGAATGTGCCCTCCTCAATACCCACCACCAGGCTAACCCATCCTCCCACCCCCCTCCCCTCTAGAACCCTGTTTGTTTTTCAGAGTCCATCGTCTCTCATGGTTCGTCTACCCCTCCGATTTCCCCCGCTTCATTCTTCCCCTCCCGCTACCTTCTTCTTCTTCTTCTTTTTTTTTTTCTTAACATATATTGCATTATTTGTTTCAGAGGTACAGATCTGAGATTCAACAGTCTTGCACAATTCACAGCGCTTACCAGAGCACATACCCTCCCCAGTGTCTATCACCCAGTCACCCCATCCTTCCCACCCCACCCCCCACTCCAGCAACCCTCAGTTTGTTTCCTGAGATTAAGAATTCCTCACTATTTTTTAAAAAAATCTTTAAGTGTCCAGAGTTGTAGCAAATCCCACTATTTTTTAGTTGTTTGTTTTCCTGCTTACTTGTTTGTTTTGCAAAGGAATAATCAAAGAAAGATGGGTATTGCCCTATGGCCTGTGTATTGCATAATGTATTTTATAATTTAGGACTTTTTATAATCTTGATTTAGAGAAATATATGTGCAACCATGGTTTGAGAACCAGTAATTAAGGTGTTATTTTTAGTTTATGAAGTGATAAAGAAGTTCGGGGTGTGATCTGGGCACTGGGCCTTCATTTCTCCAACGTTGTGTTATCATTTACATCCCTCTGGGATGTCCTATTCCAAAAGAAAATCCTTTTATTAGGAATGTCTTTCTGATGTCACCCCTGAAAGGATCCACCCACATTATGTGTGTTCAAATCTCTCTCTCCCTCTCTCCAGCCCCCTACCCCCTTTTCGTATTCATCTCTGCTTGTTCTTGCTTTCCAATGTAGTACAAAACTCTGCATTTAAAGTATGTGGATTCTGGAAGGCGTTGTTTGAATCCTAGTTCTCTAAATTATTAGACAAGTCTTCTTTAACAACATCTGACCCTTGTTTTCTCATCTGCAAGAGCGTGATACAAAATATGACCTATAAGGTGCTTCGAGGGAGAGATGTCCAAGTGTTCAGTGTATTGTCCTAGCATGTGACCTAAAATCAAGGAATGCTTAACAAATAGTACGTTCATCCCTTCCCTCCCTGTCTTATATTTCAATTACCTAAACTTTTGTTATTATCACCTTCATCTCACAAATGTTATATGGTGTAAAAATTGTAACGAAATGGTATAAAATATGGTAGGGGGATATTTATTTTGATTTTAATTTTTTTTTTTATTTTGGACAACAATTTTGTTTCTAAATTCAGAGACTTAGTCCCTAGGATTGTTCGGGAATGACTGACAGAGTTTTCAGTTAATTTCAGGAGATAACAATTTAAGCCTCTTAGCTGCAAGATATTCTTCAACCCTTTGGAAGAGCCCCTTGAAATTAAAGATCAGATTGTTGCCAGAATGTGATTTTCTCAATTTTGAAAGAGGGATATAAGAAGAACTTAAAGGATTCTGTTACCTTTATTCTACCCTGGTAGGGTGTAGAGAATTATGTGAAAAACTAGAAAGTTAAGTAAGAAGTAAGGGAAGTTAATATAAACAGTTTTCAAAGTAATGTCAGGGAAGTGTCTCAGTCAAATAAAAATTTTAAAAGTGAGCAAGAGAGAGTCAGATAGCAGCCCCTGAAGGAAATAAATTTGTTATCAACAAATTTCACCTTGTATTTTACAGATGATCAAACTGAAGATTAGAGAGTTTAAATTGTTTGCATAGGGTAATTACAGTAGAATAATATCAGAGCTAGATCTGTAACTCAAATTTCTTGATAAATTATCCTTTGTCTTTCTTATCCCATCATGACGGGAACAGCAAAAGCCATAGCCCTTCAGTTATTGCCCTTAGGGCTAAAACTGGAGAACTCAAGACTATGAAATACAGACTGAAATGATGCTCTATCAATAATTTCTCAAAGTCTGTTCCAAGTGACAGCAGGTCCTATGAGAAGTTTAATGGAAAACAGCAATATCTTTGGCATCTAAAACATTTAGAAACACAGTCCTTGGCAAGATTCTCTCCTTGGCCAAATTTTGGACAGGCTCTTCTGAGCTCTTTTTGTTGAGGGCTTCCATGTCCTTCACTGTAGAGTCCAGTTCTAGCAAGAATCCTATTCAGTCATTTTTGTAAAAATATCAACCCTCGGGACACCTGGGTGGTTCAGTCATTAGGTGTCTGCCTTCGGCTCAGGTCATGATCCCCGGGTCCTGGCATCGAGCCCCGCATCGGGCTCTCCACTCCGCGGAAAGCCTGCTTCTCCCTCTCCCACTTTCCCTGCTTGTGTTCCCTCTCTCGCTGTGTCTCTCTCTGTCAAATAAATAAATAAAATCTTTAAAAAAAAAAAAAATCAACCCTCGATATCTGATCAACTTCCTCAACCCCTATCCTTGGTATCTGATCACCCAGGCAGGCCTTGAGCAAGAATCCTGTTAGGTCACTATAGCCAGAATCCCTCCATATCTCTGATGCTTCCTGTCAGTAATTTTCCATCCAACATCCCCGCCCTGCTTTTTGGCTGTCTATTCCCACTTGTTCAAGCTGTATTCAGAATGGAGCCCAGTTCAATACTAAAGTCTCTTTCTCCCAGTTGCTATAGTGTTTATAAATAATATCTGCTTTCACAACTTGAACATCTATCCTCTTCTGGTTTTCTTTGACATCCCTCTCCATATTTGTGTTAGTGTGTTAAGGGATTAGAAATACCCTGATGTAAATAAACCATTCAAATTGGTACAACCCTTGACTATTATAATTAAAACATTTTTGTTTATTTTTATGCAAATATTTAATTGACAACCTAGACATTATTGTATTACAGAACATGTTTTGAGAATTGCAGTTCTGGGGGTGCCTGGGTGGCTCAGTTGGTTAAGCAACTGCCTTCGGCTCAGGTCACGATCCTGGAGTCCCGGGATCGAGTCCCGCATCAGGCTCCCTGCTTCCTCTGACCCTCCCCCTTCTCATGTGCTCTCTCTCTCTCTCATTCTCTCTCTTTCAAATAAATAAATAAAATCTAAAAAAAAAAAAAAAAAGAAAATTGCAGTTTTGTGTCCATTCCCCGCGATTTGTGAGAGTCAAACAGGAGCTCAGATTCAGAGAAAGTTACCCTTTGTCCGATTTTTGGTCCTGGTAATGCTTTCCTTAACACATTTGAACTTTTCCTTGAACCCATGAACTAGAGGATTAGGGTCCTAGATTTTAAATTTTATTTACTGAAACGCTTTTATTGCAAATATTCATATAATTTATTATGAATAAAATACACCCTCTAGAAATCATTTAACAAGTCAACCCTAGAGTACATAGATAGTGATTTGTATATTATAGTTAGAGGAAACATTTTAAAGAAAGCCTATGGGGAGTTATAAATGTGTAGAACCTCCAGGCTGACCCATAAAACGAATCTTCACTGATTTTAAAAATGTATTTTCCATTTGAACCATCAATATTGAGAGTTTATTTTCGACTGGCACCGTTTATCTGAGCATTTTCAAGTGTCTCTGAGATCACTCTGTAATAATTCAAAATCATTCAAATACAGGCCCTCTAGTGTAGAAATAGTGACATTACTTCTGTCTTAACCATATATTGGTGTAGTGGAAGGAATCCTAGATTTAAAATCAGGACAAGGTCCAAGTTCTTGCTTCCTCTGTCATCAGTTAATGACTTGGAGTCTCAATTTCCTCACTGGTTAATGCTTCACTTTACTCACTAAATTATGGATTTCAAAACCAGCCAAACCTGTAAGAGTTCTTTTTAAATCCCACAATATTTTACAAACTTTGGTTGGCATCTTCAGTATAGTACTATGTGTACATTATCCTTCTTTACTCTGTGAATACCTTGAGAGAAGTTCTGTTTTGAGCAACACATATCCCACATTTATCCCCAGGATCTGAAGGGATATTAAACATACCAACAAAAAATGAGTTAGAAATGAAACAAAAGTGATTAAAGTACATTTCCTAGGACACACACACTAGAAAAGAAGTATCTCCCATTAATATCTGTATCTCCACTGAGATTCAAACAAAATGACATCCATTAGAATATACTCAATGAATTTAAGGTGAACTGAGCTGTGAAAAGAACACAGACAAGAGGCTTTGAAAATGGTGTGGTATTAGCAATTGCAGTGACTTTTTGATATTTCCTACATTCTTTAAAGTTCAGGTCACCTATTTTTTTTTCCATTTTTACAGGTCTTATCAAAGGAACTAATAAACTTTAATAGATGTTTTGTTATATTAAAGTTATTAAAATAGGTACAATTGTCAGAATTCATATTGGGAGCGAGATTGCTTTTGAGAACATAGATATTAAGGATCTGATCACTCCTGGGTGTCATAAAAGTATCCAGGGGGTGGTTACCTCATTTCCATGTGGATAGCTTTATGAAAACACAAATAATATGTATCCTTAACTAGAGGAAAAAATACAGCTGTCTAGATATGCATTGTCCAATATGAGAGCCAATAGTTACATGTGGCTTTTTAAATTTAAAGTATTGGAAATTAAATACAATGTAAAAATCAGTTCCTCATTTCAAGTACTCAATAGCCACATGTGGCTAGTGGCTACTGTATTGGATGGCAGGAATTCTAGAACATTTCTATCATTGAAGAAAGTTCTGGGAGACAGTGCTTGTTGTATTTTTTTTAAGAGGTAAACAAACACATACTGTACATCATTTCCATTCAGTTATCAGGTCATAAAATTTTAATATTCTCACCCCGAGTTTTAGTTCTTAAAAATCTTAATCATTTAAATTTCTACTCATTTATTGATCCTATATATTTTGCATTGTACTGGGAAAAAAAAAAAAGAAAAATGTGGGACATGTTTATATTATTACATATAAAAATCATAGGCTCCATTCTTCTCTATGTATTTTACATCTGGGTATTCAATTTTTTTTTTCTAAAAACTGAGATAATTTTTGTTAAAAAGATGGCTAGAGGAGTCATTAGCACAATATTGTAAATCAATAAATATTTTCTTCTCTTTAATCTTAAAGGAAACCAGCACCACCACCACCAACCAATGAAACTAACATTACATACATGCAGGTTAAATATCAAATATCCATTCTTTAAAAGTCTTTTCTTCCATAAGCTTTGCCATATTTTCATAATTTTTATGTCTTGAATGTATACTTAGGAAAACAAAACAATTTAAGTTAATTTGAAAGAATTATGTAATATCCTCCCTACAGTTCATTTCCTTTCCTACCACCTGCCCTTACCGAATACAGATCTTTTCTTTATTAGCTTTAGTATTTGTCTTCAACTAGTACCTGTTCAGTTATCAAATTGTTTGAAGCAGCAGATGATCGGCTAACTAAAGACCCTTTCACACTCAGAAATTCTCTCTTAAAAACACTGAGGCTCTACAGCAATTTCAGTTTGGTTGCTCATTGCCACATTCATAATTTACCACTATTTTTCATTGCTATGTCCTGCTCTGCTAAAATAAATAGGCAACTTTCTATTAAGATTTGAAATGATGACATCAACTCGTCTGGTTCAGGTAAAAGGGTAAAGGGAATTACAAAAGGCAAAGATTGTTCTATTGCATGTCTGCATGAGAATGCACACATATAAAACACACGCACATTACATACCCAACATATTTTTTCTTTGTTTAATCTATTGTAACCTTGAAGAATTGGACATTATCTTTTATTTCCTTGTCAGTGGCTAAATTTTCCCAGTCTTACTACAACAAATAGCATGCAAGTCATTGGTCTATTAAAATCATTGTTCAACATAGTCTTGCCAAATCTTTGAAAAGTTAGTGACCTTAATCTTTGAATGAATTGCCGACTTTAGACTCAAAGTTTTTTCAAATGAACACCTGTTTATCTTGGCGAGTATTCTGTCTTTCACATCACTGGTATCTAACTTTCTACAATTGGAACTAATGTTGAGTCTTTGATACATCGCACTTGTCACTCCTATCCATGCAAAGGTTTTTCTTCTTTTGTTATCATTTGTCTTCATTCTTCAAGACAGTTCTTTATCCAAGTAGCTGTCTTCCACATCCCTCCATAATGGTTGACCTTGTAGATTTAGTTTTCTATCTGGTCATTTAGGGAACGACTTCTACTGTAGGAAAATTATGTCCCCAATTTTCTCTGACAACTGTATTATTTTATCAAGCAAAATACTATCAGGTTTGTCAGGTGTGGTTGTCTTCCTGTGATCCAGGCTGATTTTCTTTAAACAATTCATCACTCTCTGAATGCTGTTTTCTCAGCTCTGACCAGCATTTCCTGTTATTTTCAGGTGTACCTGAATTTATTCTGACAGAGAAATAAAACTTGTAATTCCCTTTATACTGAAAATACTAGATTTTTCTCCAATAAGATATTTCTTATACCCCTTTAATCTGTTATTGTAATAACTCTATGTTTTGTTTGCAAAGGGCTTCAGAACTGGCAGAGCATTTTCACCTACATTATCTCATTTAAATTTACATTTTTTATATGGGTGACAGATAATAGTAAATGAGTCAATTTTGTTAAAAAAATCATTTTCAGAAAAAAATAAACAATTGTTCACATTTTATTTAATTTACTTAATGAAGGGCCTGGGCAGATGTGACATGTGGTTCAAAAGAGAATACAAAAAGTGGACACATTTATAGATCAGGAATATTCAAATTAATATGTATTTGGAGGCAAAGTTGGGTTTCCCTAGGGCGGGAGAGAAAAGTCAATTGAACCTCTACTAGGGAGGGTCGAATTTGCATGCTAAACAGTGACTTACAAATTATGATCGTAAAATAGCTCAAAGACAATAAAACACTAGAATCAAATAACTCAGAAGGGTATGCTGTAGGGAGTGCATAGTTTTCCACCGGAGTTCAAATTTTTTTCTATAGTTTTCATAAAGTAAATAACAATGCTTGGTAATAATAGTAACTTCCAATTGAACACACATCGATGTGAATCAAAATAACTGCTAATATAGCATAAGCTAAATTTTATCCTAAGTTTTAGGTGCAAAGCAGATATTCATTAGCCTGTATTTTTAATTTAATTTATTGTTTTCATTAACAGAGGTCAGAATAACAATGGGATTCCAGAAAATGCTCAAGGGGAGAGCTTTCTAGGTGATATACTATGGCATCCTTATGTGTCGCAAATGAGTAACAGCCAACACATGAAGAAATTGGTAACTTAGCTTATAGGGCATCATGGTAGAGACTGGGCAGCCAGGGATTGTGGGCTAGTCACTGTTCCTCATAAGCAGCCCCATTTGTATCTCAAATAGTGACCCTGAGGAGCAAGATCTGAGGTTTCAGTACTCCAGATCTTGCAGGTAGTGTGTACATTAGGAAGATCCAAAATTTGATGTTCTGTGCACTTGTGGCTAAAAACATGCTCAACCGTGGCATCTTTTTCAGCAGCTGCTTGCCACACTTAGCTCTATCCTTTCTAAATAAGAGGCCTGTGGAGCTGTAGGGAGATTCTGGGCTCCCATTGAATGAGCAGCAGTGCACTGGGGAGAGAGGTGGGGAGACAGAAGGGTATAAAGCCAATGGTGATCTCAACTCTGTGTCTTCATTTATGTAATACATCTTTTTATTTGCAGCTATTCTATTTTGAAGCGGTACACAATTCAACCTCATGGTGACTTCTTTAATTCCATATGTATATTGTTCTTTATTAATTTTAAAGTCTTGACTTGTAAAAGTTTGATTTGATTTGAAAATAATTCACATTATCACGAAAAATTTTAGCACCTCCTTGGTGTGTAAGAGAAAAGCAAAAGCTAGAGATTGTGTAAATATAATGTCAACTAATTTACACAATTTACATTGTTCAAATAAAGTTTCTTATCAGTGGGCATTACCAAGTTACCTCACTAACTGATGTCCACCTGGCATGAAGCTCTCAGACTGATAGAGTCAAATATGGTCATTCACCTATCATGAAAACCATCTATTAATTTTATTATTATATAGTATGGAGTTGTAGTGAAGAATACAGTTCATAGAATCTTGCTACTACAATTTAGTATCTCTATGACTCTGGGCAAGGCATTTAATATTTACAAGACTTAGATTCCTCATATATAAAATGGGAATAAAAATAGTATCTGCTTTAGAGATTTGTTATGACAATTGAATGAGTAACCTATGCAAAGCACAGTAACTGTCACAAAGTTAAATTAAAAAAAAAACAAACTTTGCTCTGTAAATTAAGTATAATTTCATGTACTTGTTTCCTATATCTAGTCAGCTCCAGGCACTTAAAGAAGAGACTGGCATTTTGAAGACTTTTATGAAAGGGCACTGCGTTTAATCTCTCTCTTAATAGGCACCCTGTTACACTTAGATGAATAGTTAATATGAAGTTTGACAAAATTAAGATTCCAAAATCTCCAGGCAGTTATTTGATGATCATAGATATGCAGTGCACTCACTATGAGTAAAACGAAAAGACACTCTGGAATAAAGAGCCAAATGTTTCTTATAAATAAAAAAGGAATGACAGAGGGAATGATCAACTCCTATTGCTACCAAGCCTTTGTGAACAGGGAATTGACAAATTTCTAGAATCCCTTGACTTCTAGTCCTTTAAAACTGGGCTTTGAAAGCATAAATTCCTCATGCCAGAACAACGATGGAATGGTGAAACCTCTAAATCACCTAAGAGGAGTTCAGGCCAAACCTCATCCTCCATTCTTTTTACGAGGCAGTGGATAGGGACCTGCTTGATTGTCAGGTACAGATCATTTTCAGAAGACTTTGATACACTGAAGGGTCCCCAAAGTCTTGGCCAAAGGATGGGATAGAAATGGAGGTTACACTGTGTTACCTGGTGCGAAATCATTTTCCAAATAAACAATTAAATGCTTAGGTGTCGCCATTCATTAATTTTTAATGAAATTGCTTAACTCCATTCTGAAAAGTGATGACCTGAATGAAAGTGTAGTAATATGTCCTAGAAATCCCACAGACATAGGACCTCTGATACCTACACAAAGTTAATGGCCAGAGGATGACTCCAGGGTCTACAGAAACACTGTTCCAGTGAATAAGATTTGGTACCCAGTGTAATACTGCATCTTTGACAGATATAATTGAATATATGTCATGTTTCCCATAAGATCGGGGTGCACATTTTTAGAAAGTAGACTTTTTAGCAATACAGAACAAAAGAGTCTCTAAGTTTACAATCCTATTTTCCATTTGAAACTCACAGACTTTCTCACACAAAGGAGAAATACATTCTGCACAATCTTTTAATCTTGGTTGACTTTTATTGCAAATGTTTTCATTTCTGCCATTAATTTTTTTTCATCATTCTATGCACTTTCTTTTGTGTTTTCACATTTTATACTTTAATGAATCATAACTGTTCTTAAAATAGTCTGAGTCATCATTTAAAAATTTGGCTCTTGTGTTTATTGATATGTTGCTGCTTTTTCAAATATAGTCTGTTTTCTAAATGGTAGTCATAACTCTTGACCACGTACCTACTTCTTAATGTTTTTATTTTTGCATTATTTCTTGCAACCCACATGCTCTTTTTTCTTTCCAGCGAATTCTTTTCACTTTTGTCCTATGATTTGCCATGTGTTTTTGATAAAGTTCAATTTCTTTATTTGCTGTTAATTTATCCCTTAATCCAAACATAATAAAAAATCACATACTTAAATCTGTTCCACAATTTTTTTTCTTTTGGAGTCTCTGCAGCTTAAAAACAAGCTGATTTCTTTATTTCCATGAGAAGCAAGCATTAAAGAAACATGTATAATTATCTCCATGTTTGATTGTAAACCAAAGAAGCTAGAGCTCTTGGTATGCTAGTTGTAATCATGAAAAGAGAGAAATTTTATAGTAAGAAATACATAGGGGTGCCTGGGTGGCTCAGTTGATTAAGCGTCTGCCTTTGGCTCAGGTCATGATCCCAGGGTGCTGGGATGGAGCCCTGCATGGGACTCCCTGCTCAGTGGGGAGTCTGCTTCTCCCTCTGCCCCTCTTCCCACTTGTGCTCTCTCTCTCTCTCTCTGAAATAAGTAAAATCTTAAAAATATATATATATATAAACTATTTTTCAGACTTAGAGCTTAAAATGTTCCATTTATATAGAATTTTATATGTAACTCTGGCAAACTCAATTTTGTTATGTAAACTCTTTAATTCTTTACATATATTATCACCCTTTTTGATGTTCTTTACACTACTAACAAATATATATATGTAGGTATTTTACCCTTAATTTATCAAAGTTATCCCACTTCCTCCTCTCATTTTTCATTATTCCCATAAAAATGTGTGTCTTATTTACATAATTTTACATTTTTGAGAAATGTCAAATGTCCACTCATAATCAGCTCCAATCACTGGATTGTAGGATGAAACGCCTCAAAGGAAGCCCCAGAGGTGCCGGTGTTTATGTTTGAGCCCATCATTTCATGGTGGGAAAACACTTCAATGGAAAGCATATCAGATTCAATAGCTAGTATTCGAAGATTTTAGACTTATCTTAATATTATCTAACAATTCTCAACATGTCTATAACTGAGAGCACCTGGAGACAAATATTCAATGTGGTTTCAAATTCCCATCAAAGCCACTAAAAAACAACTCTATAACCAAAGTGCTAATGTTGTCTGATAATTGTTCCGGGCTGTATTTGGTATGCCTTCTTCCTCGTTTTGTAGTTTTGTTTTCATATATATGCATTTTTTTCTGAATTAGACTTGTAACGTAGTAAGGCAGAGAAGGTTTTTTTTTTTTTTTAAAGTGACTGATGAGCTTTCTGGTTGGAGTAGGTGGGACAAAAGAAATGATTGAAGAAGGTTATAATGTTGGGGATTATTTTAGGAAGATTGAAGTAAATGTGTATGTGTGTATTTGCATGTATCTAAAATATAAAATGTGGTATAACATGTCATAATATTTAGAACATTCAAAACAGTTACTGAAAAGAGCTTTGTTTTGTAAGGTATAAATAAATAAAAGGAAAAATGATGCCAACCTAATTTTTTAATTGCAAATGCAAAGCTAAATTTAATTTAAAATTAAAGGTTTTTGTATTATTCATCACTTCAGATTACCTATGTTCTGGTTACACTCCATTCCTTCTGATAAACAAAATTTTACTGAATGCTGAATTTTGGAATAATTGCTTATCAGTCAAAACAATTGAAAAGGAATGTAATCTATTTCATGGCGAGATGAATTAGCTGTTCCTTGACATTGAAAGCATAATAAAACCCACAAAAGAAATCAAAAAGAGAGAAAGAAAAACTCTATTTAGTTTCTATGTGATGACTTTACAACATTACTGATAGCTTCCAAATGAAGCTTTTGGTACTGCCCACCTTCCCCACGTTCCCCACATGGAAAAGCTGGTTAAACTTTTCTAGGGTGGGGGGAAAAGAAAGGATCTTTTGGAAAGCAGGCTTTTTCCAGTTGTCTAGGCATAAACAGTTCTAGGATTTTCATTCTGAAAGTAAACACAGAAACTCCAGTCCTCATGGACTGCAGAGGCTCATACAATCAGCAGTCACTAAACGATCATGCCCTCTCTAATGTTGTGCTGCCCATGGCAACCACCTGTTCTGTCTGAATGATGGAGAGTAAAGGAGCATGAAGGGGCAACTCCCAAGCACAACCTGTGCAGAGGGAATTGGATATACAGCTCTCTTCACTATAATTGAATGCCCTGTCTCTAAATCAGTATGTAGCAAATGCACCACCTGAATGTCACGAAGACAGAGAAACACCTCTTCACTAGGAGTTTGCCATACATTTTGTAAAATGGCTAAAATGCACCAATATAATTTGTGCACTTTAAAATCAGCAGGATTTTAAAAATAGAGTATTGGCAAAATAGTGTTCAAATTATGGGGACGCTTCCTTACTACTTGATAAAGGTAGCTCACCATATTTTGAAACTTTTTCTGTCTTTTTAAGTATGTACAATGGTTAATGTGAGAAGAAGCTACTATATTTTAAAAATTAAGGATATACTTTTTATTCCTCCTTTCTTGTATCTGAGTTATAGTGAATAAGTATTTTTTTCAGTAGATTGCAACTGTGATCAATGGTCTTCTGTGTTTATTGCATACCCACTATGCGCTTAGGATTTTTTTCCTAACCAATATTGAAGAAGATAGCCATGTTTTTCATGTTGACTATATATCTCAACACCCACGGCACTGCCGTACATATTTATTCATCAAGTATTTAAATTAAACTAAGACATATGCTGCCGACAGAAACTAGTAATCCTTTTTATCAATTCTGTGACATGTTTTTGAACATTCACTTAATATTTTTCATGGATGTGGTTTTAAATCCCAAACGAGTAATCAGAAAATGCTTATAAACTTAGACCAGAGACACTGGGAAAGGTGCTTAGAGCTATGAAAGGACTGCTCAGCGGCCAAATTGGCTGCCTGGTACCTTGAGCTGAAGTGAAAACAGGGCTAACTAAGACCAGATACATCACTGTGGCTTGCTGAATCGCAAATCCCCGGTTAGGTTAGGGCTTTTATTTCCTACTCAAAAGGGGTGGAGCACAAAGGGTACAGTACAACATAAAATACTTTTGATGAGCTTCTGTTTGTTTTTTTTTTTAATTCTTATGTTAATCCCCATACATTACATCATTAGTTTTAGATGTAGTGTTCCATGATTCATTGTTTGTGCATAACACCCAGTGCTCCATGCAGAATGTGCCCTCCTCAATACCCACCACCAGGCTAACCCATCCTCCCATCCCCCTCCCCTCTAGAACCCTCAGTTTGTTTTTCAGAGTCCATCCTCTCGGTTGCTGGAGTGGGGGGTGGGGTGGGAGGGATGGGGTGGCTGGGTGATAGACATTGGGGAGGGTATGTGCTCTGGTAAGCGCTGTGAATTGTGCAAGACTGTTGAATCTCAGATCTGTACCTCTGAAACAAATAATGCAATATATGTTAAGAAAAAAAAAAAAAAGAAGAAGAAGAAGAAGGTAGCAGGAGGGGAAGAATGAAGGGGGGGAAATCGGAGGGGTAGACGAACCATGAGAGCTTCTGTTTTTTTTTGTTTGTTTGTTTATTATTTCTTGAATAAAAAGCTCAGTGTAATGAGAGAAACCCCAGAATTCAGGAAAGGCTGCTTGCTGTCCGTGACTGGCAGGGAGATGTGTGGGGCCAGGAGAGGCAAGGGAAGAGCATAAGAAGTGGACTCTAGTTACCGATACGAAATGGAAACTCGGGATTTAGGTTAACACAGAATGTGTGTTGCAGACTATAAGTGGATTTATTTTTATTTATTATTTTTTGTTATTTTTAAATATTTTATTTATTTATTTGAGAGAAAGAAAGAGAGCGTGAGCACAAGCCGGGGTGGGGGAGGGCCGAGAGGGAGAAGCAGACTCCCCGCTGAGAAGGGAGCCCTAAGCGGGGCTGGATCCTAGGACCTTGGGATCATGGCTTGAGCAGAAGGCAGATGCTTAACCGACTGAGCCACCTAGGCCCCGTGGTAAGTGGATTTAATATCTCTAATAAAGATGTCTACTCCCTATTGACTTATTACCAAGAAAAAACATAAATATATGAGGGATTTTGGAGAGAGAGGGACATGTAATACACATTCTGATTGATTTGTAATATCTTCTTTGGTACATTTCAATATAACGCCTCGATCTATCTATCTATCTATCTATCTATCTACGTACCTAC
Organism: Neomonachus schauinslandi; assembly: GCF_002201575.2. Lineage (NCBI taxonomy): Eukaryota > Metazoa > Chordata > Mammalia > Carnivora > Phocidae > Neomonachus > Neomonachus schauinslandi. Next base: position 22,618,118 of record NC_058403.1, on the reverse strand, counting down.
TTTGGTAAAACTTCAATACACTATGCTGGAGGAAAAACGTATGAAGGTGACAATTTATTTCCAATATATTTAGAGTATTCATTTAGAGAATAGTGTAAAGTTATCTCACATTTATTCAGGGGCTACTAAGAAACAAAGTATGCTAAGTATTTCATATAAATTATCCATTACATTCTGACAGCATTTTAATGAGATACGTAACGTTTTTAGAATTTTACAAACATGGAAACTCAGAATAAGAGGATCTAAGAAATGGGATCAAGATCACATGGTTAATAGTGAGTGGTGCCAGATTATAAGATGATTGCATTTTGTTGATAAATACCATACCACTTGCCATTAGCCTAATAAAACTTCAAAACATTTGCATATTGTCAAATCTTGTTACCAAAAAAAAAAAGGACTAATTTCCTGAAAATATATATGTAACTATTTCCCAAATGAATGATTATGAAAGGAACATATGCATTTTTAAGGACATTGGCCATATTGATAGTGAGTGTACACATTTTTAAAAATAAAGCTTTGCTCCTTCCCAATGCACAAATATTTGCCCACAATAAAATGTCTCGTGCAATCAAGAAGTAACATCTTCATCCCTGAAGATCTCCTCCTCCTGCCTGATAAGGTCCTCATCAGTTTTAAAAATCCGAGAAATGAAAATATTCCCTGCACTGTAAATACACAGATTTCATTTGCTATTTAGTGCAACAGCTGATATCTATTCCTTCTCTTACAGAAGATTATTTTAGAAGCAGGTAGAGAGGACTGGTAATGGCGAGGAAGGGGAGGTTGGCAGGAACTCGCCACATTTTGCGGGGAAATGGTGACAGTAAAAGAAGCTCTCAGGAATTAAGTTAAATGTTATCATTGGATGACAGAAAGACCAGAAGGGAAATGGATTAATGAAAAAGATCAGAGATATGCATTATAATGATTTCAAAAGAGATATGCATTATAATTATCATAAAACTGATTTTTGAAAGGTGTAGTCAAATAATTTAGTTTTTAAATCACTCACAAAATTATTTTTTAAAAAGGTTTTAACAACATTAATTAAAACTTCTTTAGGAAGGGGCACCTGGGTGGCTCAGTCTGTTAAGCATCTGCCTTCAGCTCAGGTCATGATCCAGTAGTCCCAGGACCAAACACCGCATCAGGCTGCCTGCTCAGTAGGGAGTCTGCTTTTCCCTCTGACTTTCCTCCATCTCGTGCTCTCTCTCTCTCTCACTCTCTCAAATAAATAAATAAAATCTTAAAAAAAAAAAAAAAACTTCTTTAGGAATCTGGAAGAATGATTTCCAAAAGGGGTTTTGAGAGTCTCATATCTGGATTAGTTCTAAATAAGCCAGAGTTTTTGTTTTTTGTTTTTTCCTCTGCCGCTGTGAAACACACTATCTATCTGTTCTGACAGAATATGCCAAAAAACCAAAACAACAACAAAACGAAAGAACATTAAACATTCATGGCAAATAGGATATTATTTTCATAAGATGTGGCATTAGAATTATTTTAAAAACATAAAATCGATAAGCACTTTTAAGAAGCTGTTAAAAGGAATTTAGAAATTATTTTTATTGTTGAATGGCTAAAGCCCCAGAAAGCATCAACCCAAATACAGCCTCTCCCTGTCTTTTGCCTGGCTTGCTTGTTTCAAAGAGACCCTGTGTCACTAAATTATGAGTATGGTAAAATGTTGCAATTTCTATTTTGTTATTGCCCAAGGCCTGGATAAAAAGTGAATTGCCTTAGTGCTACTTACTGTTTTTTACATACATTCGATTTAGGGAAAAAATAAAATCTGGGTGGTGAGTGTCTTTTGCAGAAGTGGCAAAGGGGCTTAGAGAAGGGTTTCATCACCTATAAAACAATAAAGGCAAATGATAGCCTGTGAATACTGCAAACCAACATGTTCTTACAACAGTGCAGGGAGATAGACCTTATGTCCCAGCCACATTGAAATTCAAACCCTAGAGGAGCTAATTTTACCCCTCACATCTCCTTTTCTCATTCTAGATTCCAAGTGGTTTAGAAATTGCTCCTGCCTTTGCATTTTATTGGAAACATTCAAAGTAATTACATTCAAAGTAATTTTTAAAATGATAGTGTTGAAGAGTGAAAATATATAGTGCAGTTTATTTTTTATAAACTTCAATAAGTTAAGCTATTTTTTTCCATTCTTAGGTGTGTTGGGCTGAGTCTGAATATTAAATCTACTACTTATAAATAGGGTGAAGGATGATGTCCCACTTTAGCTCCTGAGATAGGTGGGTAACGTGGGCTCCCTCTGGTGTCTGCCTAGTTCCTTCTGAGGTACCTAAAAGGGACAGAAGAAAAGATCAAAGTTTTAAAATATCAACTTCTATAATAAAAAGTATGATAAGAAGAGCAAGAATAACGTACATTTTTATAAAGCCTTCCATAAGAAGTGAGCATGACTTTTAGATTAACTTGGAACAAGGAAATAGGCATTCTTATGATAGACACTTACTACGCACAGACTGCTGTTTACTGAAAATGAAAACACAAGACCAGTGTAATTTAGGAATGGTTTTTAGAAATTTTGCCAAGTCTCTAAACTGTAGAAACAAGTTGTTCATTGCTAAAAGAGTCGGGGCTTAAATTTATATTTAATAGCCAAGCTCATTAATATCACCTATTTTAAATCAAAATTATTTTTACAAAACCCACCAATATTTGTGTCCAGAAAAGCCTTTATTTAAGAATAGAAACAATTTCAGGAAACGTCAGAAAAAATTCACAAGTTTTACAAATTTTATAAAAGGCTGTTATGTGATTTAAGAAAGGTAACAAAGAGAAGAGGTGACAGGTTATAACTATATGGAAGACACTCCATGTCCTGATATTTTACCTTGTTTATTTCATTAAATTCTGGTGTGAATGAGTACATTTAAATCTACTTGACTTTGATTTACCAGTTACACAGTGCCAGGACTCTCTGCTCCAATATATATGTACATAATTATAAATATATATAATTGGTATTATATATATGTTATAGATTAATATAAATTATGCAACTTTACATAGGTTAATAATGTCCGTATTTGTATAAATTATATGTTTAAAATATATATATATATATAGCCACTGTTATTGTCTCATATGTGATTATAAATTAGATTCCTGGGTCCAATTTCAACATATTTGTGTCGGGTGGGGGGCTTCCCACACAACACCAAGCAATTCTCAGAAATCATCAGGACGTCCAAGAATTCAAGTCCGTTCTAACACTATTTACTGAAGATAATATCAGATTCCACAAGTTGAGGATTCAGTCCTTATAAGACTGCCCTTCCTCCACAACTTCAGATGCCAGGAGCAAGCCCAGATGTCACCTGCGCTTCTGACCAACCAGCCACAGATGGAAGGTTCCCACAACTTCCTCCTTGGGTTCAGTCAATTTGCTAGAGAGGCTCAGAGAACTCATAGAAACATTACTTTCTAGTTTACTGGTTCATTAAGAAGGATGTAACTCAGGAACAGCCAGTTGAGAGATACATAGAGCAAGGTATAGGAACTTCCATGGCCTCTGCAGGGCCCCAGTCTCTCTAAAGTTCCATTTGTTGATCATCCCAGAACCTCTCTGAACCCTGTCCTCTTGGGTTTTTATGGTGGCTTCATTACATCGGTAGGATTGATTAAATCATTACCCATTAGTTACTGATTCAACTTTCAGGTTTTCTCCCCTCCCCAGATTTTGGGGTTGGGCGTGGGACTAAAAGTTCCAACCCTCCAATCACAGTTGTTTCTTCTGGCAACCAGCCACCGTTTTAGACAGATTCTAAGAGTCATCGTGTTAATATAACACGAGACACCTTGATCAGTCTCAACACTTAGGAAATTTCAAAGGTTTTAGGAACTCAGTGCCAGAAACAAAACAAGGACAAAGACCTAATATATATTTCTTATTGCATATAATCATATCACTGATTATCATCTATGTAGTGCTGTTTCAAAAAGATAAATAATTAAAGTTGGGTAAAATATGCAGGAAACAAAATATGCTTTTCTAAATATAGATAAAATTCTAGAATTGAATATACTACTCCTGTAAGAATCAGGCCATCATTAGGTTACAAAATAATTCAGCTCCAAAATAGAAAGTACCTACAGGAAAATAATGATTGGATGATGACTATCACGTGTTTAGGTAAGCTACGCTGTGGTGTTGCTGTGTTAGCATCTCTTATACAACTAACAGCCTGCTGGGACCTTAAACTGAGGCTAGTCCCCTCAGAAAAGAACGCATCCTAGGTAACAACCTGTAGTCACAAGGAAAGATAAATCTCCCATATCACTTCCCAACAACCCCTCTGATCAACAGTCTCCTCTGCCTCACAGTGACTTCCCCTCATCTTCCCATAGATAAGTCCTTTGTGTAACTTACCTTAACTCTGACCTTTCGGTTTGAATTATCCAATTTGGCCTTAGCCTGGGAACCCCAAAGCACATCCAGGGACCTTAATAAAGGCATGTGTTCCATACATATTTATAAGTACATACTTTCTACTAATACTTCATAATTATATCTCATATTGCTATAACTTTCTTGACTGCCATATTAGATATGTAGAAAGTCTTCCTGAAAGAAAGGTCAAGCATATGCAGAAATTGTTTGATATAATAGAAATAATCCACTAGTTGAGTCCTCTAATCAAGGGTAGGGAAAACTTGAAATTAAAAAACAAATAAGAAAACAAAAAAAACAACAACAGAAAAGCCCAGGATCTGCACTTTTGTCAACCCTTGTCAAATACGCCTGGTCAAGACAGAAATCTACAGCTCCTTTGTACAACAGTGACATTTTTATCATTTATTGTTCCCTTTAAGTAATCTTATAAGAAAAAAAAACAAAACAAAACAGGAGAAATGTCCTTTCTTCCCTTTGAGAATCTAGTGTATTATCTATGAAAAAAAAATGCAAGTTTTCCTCCATGAGATGTGTTTGCTTCCTTATGAGGTTAACAAATGAGAAAATCATCTCCGGATCTCTCTGGTGGGAAGAATGGACTTGAGTGTCGGCTTTGGTCCTCGCTTTTCCTATGGCTCCAGCACATGGGAGCCGAGAGAAGCTCTTCTTAGCAGCAGGCGGAAGTCCGAGGTGCTCCCTTTGACAGGGAGATTATCGTGAGAGATGTGAAAAAAAAAGTTTTGGAAAGAGGGAGCGCCTAGTTGATGATCAATCTTTTTAGAAGCCTAGCTCTAAAAGATTTATCCTTTTATGGTAAAAGCAACTACTCTGTTAGAAGGAGCTGCAAACTCTAATCTCAAATTCCCACACTTTCTTTTGCTCGTTTGAAATCCCCGTGACACACAGTAAACAATTTTATGTGCCTGGACTCGGTTTCTGCATGTGTGTAGACTAGATAAGTTGTATAGGGCATTAGATTCTCAGGGAAGGAAAGGTAATTTATTCATCTTTCATGGACCACAGATAAGATAAATTCTTACTGCTTTCACTCTAGGTTACCATGCAGAATCACCAGGGGCCATGACAGCAGAGGAAGGACAAGAGGAGAAACTACCACCCTAGCAAGTCTTCTCCCATGCCCAGGTGTGAGAGACAGGAACACAAATATAAAAATAGGTTTCCCTGACAATTAGCAAAAAAACTACCATTCGGGCAGAAAGCTAAGGGCCTTGTCATGCTCCATCTAGATGTTGTCATAAATTGGCAGTCATTTTTTGCCTCTCTGAAAAAAAAAAAACATATGAATTGAATATATACCATATTTAGTTTTATTACTTTTGGTAGCTCTGTCAGGATAATATTGCCTTGTATTTCTTTTTTTTTTTTAAAGATTTTATTTATTTATTTGACAGAGAGAGACACAGCGGGAGAGGGAACACAAGCAGGGCGAGAGGGAGAGGGAGAGGGAGAAGCAGGCTCCCTGTGGAGCACAGAGCCCCATGCGGGGCTTGATCCCAGGCCTCTGGGATCATGACCTGAGCCGAAGGCAGAAGCTTAACGACTGAGCCACCCAGGTGCCCCTGCCTTGTATTTCTTTTTTTTTTTTAAAGATTTTATTTATTTATTTGAGAGAGAGAATGAGAGAGAGCATGAGAGGGAAGAGGGTCAGAGGGAGAAGCAGACTCCCTGCTGAACAGGGAGCCCGATGCGGGACTCGATCCCGGGACTCCAGGATCATGACCTGAGCCGAAGGCAGTCGCTTAACCAACTGAGCCACCCAGGCGCCCCCCCTGCCTTGTATTTCTAATTTAAATTTTTGTATTTTGTAATTCTATTTAGCCAAAAACACTGCTTTTTATCAGACAGAAACACATTTCAAGGTAGAAGTACGAATTTTCATATAAATTCCGTCATGGTGTTTTCTCTAAGTTCAAGAAAAGAAGAAGTGCAAAAAAGTAAAATAATGTGTGTTAAGTTCAGTAAATCTTCAGGTTTGTCAAGTGATGGCATGTCCGTTTAAAGGAGGAGATGTATAACTCCTAAATGTGTATTTAGTATAGGGGCAAAAATAGTGGCATTACTAATTATTCTAATTATTTTTATTTCAAAGGGCATGAGAAAAGGTCTGGCAAGTTAGATAAGGCAAACGAATGGTGAACCAGAATGTATTTTTCTTTCTAAGTAGATAACACATCTTCTCCAAAAGTCATAGTTATGTACAATCCCAAACTATAAAACTGCATTCAATTGTTTGTTCCCAAGTGTTCCCTGTAATTCAACAATCAGCACAGGTTGTAGAGGACTTTTATCATACATATCAAATGACACACAGGGAATAGCTTTCAGTGTGTATGATTACCAAGATTTTTAAATGATATTACTTCATTTGTATCATAATTTTGTTGAAAAGGAAAAAGACCCAGTGGCTACCATAAGATAGATCAAAGCACTCTGCCCTGAGTCCATTACCCAAAGATACAAGGGTTGAAATGCAGTTGTTAATGTATCCAATGCTACTATCATTCTGATATTTCAGATATCAGAGTAATGGGTCTGGAGAACCAAAGCAATTATGAGCCTTGGATGGGCAATCAACACCCCACTGGGAAGAATGCAGGATAGAAATCGCTTCACATAAGTGTTCAAAATAGCAGAGGAGAAAAGGCAGGTAGATTCAAGTCACAACAAAATACCAGATTTTCTAACAAATACTCAAATGGTATCCAGTGATCAATAACGCCATGCCATTACTTTCCACACTGAACAGCGGGATAGCAGTCTTTGTTTGACTTATTTTCTCTCTAACTAAATACAAATATGGACAGAGATAAAGTTTATTTTTTAAGAGCAATATATAAAATACCATTTTAAACACGGAGCTTTCTGCTTATGCCCATGACAGAAATATATGTTTATTATTTTTGGTTTAGGAGAGGGTAGGCAGCATTGTGAAAAAGGCACCACTCACTATAGGCATGACTCTGAGCACGCCACTTCGTATCTCTGGGCTTCCGTTTCAAGCTTCCGTCTTGGCTCAGTCCTGCTGAAAGAATCCTATAATCCTAGGGCATGCTCTTTAGGTACTCCCCGATGGCCACATGGTTTTAGGAAGACAACACATGGACACATGCATTGCCTAGAGGGCTGCATATGCTTTGTGAGTCTCCACGCCAGCCTTTTTGGGGAACATACCGAAAGAGTATGGCATGGGAAGCATCCTCTTTCCCTTTCCTGTTTGCTCATTTGTTTCAGAGTTCACTGCTTTGTTCTTGTCTGTTATAGACAAAGAGTGCACTCCGGAGACACATGGTATTCTCCTGTAGGACAGAATGACCCCAAGTATAGCACATTCCTCGCAAAGCTAGAATTTTTCCCAATAATTCCTCGAGATAAAAAAGAATTTCACTGCACAGAGGCCTATTTTGCTAATATTAAATTGATTTCTGTAGATGATTATTCAACACTTGTGGAAATCCAACTGTGCACCAGGTGCTGTCGGAACACAAAGTGAGTCACATTCCCCACCCAGTGGGCATAATTACAATCCAAATAAGACAGGTAAATCAAACCAACACAAACACTGACAGCTTTCCCAAACATAGTGGTCATTTCTGAGAGTGAAGGGAGCCTTAAGGTGAAGGGAGGATGCACCACAGCTCCTGTCCCTTTATCAGGCCAAATGTATCTTGAACGACACTGCTTTTGAAAGATGTTAGAACTAAAATAGAACCAATAATAAATCTGTGGCCGTACTCAAGATTTTTTTTTTTTAACAAGTGAAAAAATACAAGGGATAGAGTGGTACACTGTCGCATAATTTATGTTAGTGCCTCTGTAATTGTGTTTACAGTATTCACAAGGAAGCATTCTGTTTGGATAATTACTCATCTTCGTGAAAATCGGTAATTTGGTTCATGCACACTTCAGAAAATTACTCAAAATGTTGCAAGAAGAGAATTTCCTACAAACACTCAGACCTACAAAGTATAAATAAGTGCTTCTTTCATCCTCTTTCTACCAGAATATTTTAAGAAATTTCTTCTAAGCATTTTTGTGCTTTTAAGTTGTTCAGAAGAGTGTCTTTTTTGGCAAAAAGAGAGCCAGTTATTTTCCTTCTTTTATATGTACAATTTATTATGCCACACAGTAAAAAAAAAATTATAAATGTTATGACTTAGGGGAAATTAAGTATATGCTAAAGATACTTATAGGTGATAAATATATCCAGCATGCATAATAAATAAAATTACTAAATGTCATATCTCTACTTATATAGAGATGTGCTGTCATTAATACTTATTTAACAGCACATTGGGTATTATTTATTTGTAAGTTATTTTATTCTTTCTAATTGTTGACAACCAATAAAACGAATAGTTTTTAAAATTAAAAATTTTATATAACTTTATGTAAATATGTATATATCTATTGCATATGCCATAATGAATGTGTCAAAACTTGATAATTACTACTAGAGATCAACAGACGAATATTGTCAACCTTTTCAAAAACTTCTCCATCTAGAATTTTTGTTAATTTAATTAGATCTTTTTCTCATTTCAGTCATCTAAGTAATCAAAATTGTCTTTCATGTGGAGAATTTTGAAAAATTTCCACTTTTTTCCTTTTACAACATCTTTGTTTTTCTAAGAGCCTTTAGTAAATGGCTTAGAAGTGCGTTATATTTAAAGGAGAGGTGGTGAACTGATTGAAATACAGACCTTTGCATTCAGGTGTGCCTGCGTCCAAACCACAGCTCTGACCCTTCATGACTCTGATCTTACCCCGTTGCTAGAGCTTTCTGTCCTCTAGCTTCTCATATATAAAATGGGAATAATAATGCGTGTCATAATGTTTCTGTGAGGAATAAATTGTATGATGTGTACCAAGGGCTTAACTCAGTACATAGGGCATATTGGCTGTTCAAAGTTTACCAAACTGCTAATGGATCTTGTTGGAGGAGCTCATGGAGAGGGCATGACCTCTGGTTGACACTCGAGCTGGACTGGGCAGTCTGAGGCTCCTCACCCTCTCCCCTGTCCTTGGAGTGTTTGTTCTACCCATCATTACCACCGTGGGAACCACTTTCAAGGATGTAGCCTTGAGAGAGCAATGTCGTTGACACTATCTGGATGATATAAGTGATGGAACCATGTTAAAGCTGCTACTTTAAACTTTTAAGATTCTGGAGAGGGTGGGTGCAGAGATCTGCTCATCTTGGAGTCACCCAAGACAAGCCTCATATTTACATCCCCTTGTTTATTAAACCTGCCACCTACCAATCTGGAGTGGCCTGCCTCTTTCTTTGTTCTCTCCCTGCCCTGCATGCAGGGGGCGTGGGGTGGTTTCAGACTTCACCTGGGAAGCTCCCAAGGTTGCAAACCAACACATGTCAATATTAGCATATTCTCTAGCTGCAGACAGGACGCATACTTTATCTGACAGAGAGATACAGCGAGAGAGGGCATACTTTATATTATACTAGAAAACATAATTAATATTTTTCTTCTATAGTTACCTCTTAGTTATTTAAATTACAGGCAAATCAAAATTTTCCCCCAGTGGACGTCTAGTAAGCACCTACAATCAAAAGAGCAATTCTTTTTTTTTTTTTTAAGATTTTATTTATTTATTTATTTTACAGAGAGAGAAAGCATGTGCAGGGAAGGGGCAGAGGGAGAGGGAGAGAGAGAATCTCAAGCAGACTCCCCACTGAGTGCAGATGCCCAATGTGGGGCCTTGATCTCACAATCTCATGACCCTTAGGTCATGACCGAGCCAAAACCAAGAGTCAGACACTTAACCGACAGAGACACCCAGGCACACTCCAAAAAGCAATTCTGTATGCTACAGACAGCACAGAAAAAGGGGTCTACTATTGAGAACCGACAGTACAATGCTTTCTAACTGCATTAAATAAACCCTGTTCTAACTTCTGTGCTCTCTCTTTGCATTATGCTTGAAGAGTTGATTACAGCCAATTACCAATTATTTATTGACCATCGATTTTGTTGATCAGACACATTTAGAAAAAAATATAAACTAGTTATTTGGGAATTTTAGCCAATAAATTGTCAGCCTGTGATGATTTGGCTCGCTTTTCAACTTTTAAATCAGTTTTTGGCATTGGTAGCTATAGTTACTTTGGTAATTAGAGATGAAAGCTGAATTAAGAAGAAGGAATCTATTAATATATAATAATGGCATCCGAGTCACCAATAAATAAAACTGCTCCTCTGAAATCATTAGAGTGGAATGTAACTTTTAAAAAATATCTTAACAGGCAATACTCTCACACTTCATTTAGGAAATAAATTATAGAATTATATTATGTAGTGATTAGGAAATTGATCTTGCATTTTTCCATTTTTAAGCATTCTGTAGCAGAAAAAATTATTACTTTGGATTCACGTTATAGTTTTGCTCTAGAAGCTCAATGAAATTGGGCAGGACAATTAATCTTTCTTAGTGTCAATTTTTTTCATTTGTAAATTTAGAGAGTCAGACTTATAGGTTCCATCTAAACTTTCTCATCCCTTTGACTATGGAATACAAACGATGATGGTGTGTAGAACAAAATGTTTAGTTTACCACTGGATATTTGTTGGTAAGTAAAAAGGAAATCCAGGCATAAAAGGCTTATAAACAATTACGTTTAGTAGGGTCTTCTGATTTCAAAGAAGAAAAATGTCTTGCAAATCTACCAAATAACATATTCAAATAAATGGAGTTAAGACAGAAACATTGAATTAAACAACACTTTGGCCTCTCTAATACTGAATGAACCTGATTTTGCTACTATACTATACAGCTGTTACTGTGATACTTTTTTTTTTTAAAGATTTTTAAAATTTATTTATTAGAGAGAGAGAGAGCGCAAGAGGGGGTAGGGTTAGAGGGAGAAGCAGACTCCCCGCCGAGCAGGGAGCCCGATGCGGGACTCGATCCTGGGACTCCGGGATCATGACCTGAGCCGAAGGCAGTCACCTAACCAACTGAGCCACCCAGGCGCCCACTGTGATACTTTCTTGAGACACCACCTGTAATTTGAAGAAGACCTACTTAAAGGTCAAATTTTCTGAACATTGATTTTCTATCTTGTATGAACAATGAATTTTGAAGTTAAATTTTATGACCACTCTTTAATATTTGCTAATTTCAAGGTGCATTAGGTATAATTATTTTTTTAATAAGGGCAGCAGTAAAAAGTGTGTTCAAGTATCAGGCTTCATGGAAGTTGCCATATTCCTGCTTCCTCCCTACAGCATTTTCCCTTCTGCAGCCCTTATTAGCACCAGTTTCTCAATATCACAAGATTCTTAAAATGAAGCAGGGCTCATATCACTTAATGGCAAAATACTCTTTAAATAACAACTCTTTGTAGAAAAATAGAATTTCTCCGAAAGATGAGTAAAGAAACTGAATTCTGCTTTGATCTTGAATGTGGGTTGCAATCAAAAGGCAACAAATATGTAAGCAGTGCTTATCTTCATTGTCCTTCTCTTTAGTTATCAGTTCTTCTCCATTGTTTTAACTTTTACACATTCATTCAACCTACGCTTATTGAATCCTTGTCTTTCTCTGGGTCCTAAGCACTAGAAATCTAGCAGTAAACAAAATAAACTATTTCTTCATGCTTTTTATCTACAGAAATGTCTCTGATGGGTCCTTCTGGAAACCAAACCAAGTTTTTACTTTTTCTTGATGCATTTTCTTATCTATGAACTATTTCCTCAACAGCTTAGTAGTCAAAGTAAAATAAACTGATAAGATTATCTTAGCACTCTGGACATATAACAGTTTGTTAAATGGGGTCCGGATCATAATGTAAGTAGCCATGTCAGCAGGCTGTTAGCGATTTCTGCATTTTGACACGTTTTCATTCTTGAAGGGATTCCACTGATGAATCCATTTCCATATGGAGATATAAGGCATATATACATCTGTTTTTCTGGGGTATCTCTGACTTAATGAAGTCATCTCTGTGTAGCTATTTCCACCTTAAATGTTGAAGACATTTTAAAAAGTAAATTGAGTACATAATTAGCAAACTAGATGTTTCCAGAAATATGATGTTTGTTTTTTTTTGCTTTTTTTTAAAAAAAAAATATTTATTTTAGAGGGAGAATGAGAAAGAGAGAGAGAGGGAGAGTGGGGGAGATGGGCAGAAGAGGAGGGAGAGAGAGTCTCAAGCAGACTTCTCGCTGAGTACAGAGCCCGATCCCACAACCCTGAGATCATGACCTAAGCCAAAGTCAAGAGGAGGCTTAACCGACTGAACCACCCAGGTGCCCCTGTCTTTTTGTTTTAATGAAGATGGACTGTGCTGGCTTTATAACAATAGTTGGTTCTTAGGAGTTGTTTTCCCTATCTCTGTCCCCAAATCATGCCATTCCAAAACATTAGTTTATAAGGAGACTGAAGGACAATGTATCAAGTCAATAGGACTTGTCAGACTGGCCTTCTTATAGGTTGTTACGCTCATAGACTTATACTTAAAGGTATTTTATGTAAAGAATAGGGAGCCCTCTTGGGGTTGCTCTACTGAATGCATTTTTCCCCTTGGGGTCCAGCACATAATATCATTTAAATTGAGAGGAAAAACTTTGGGGAATTAATTTTCCATTATAATTACTACCTTTTTTTGGACCACAAAAGGTCACACTATATCTAAGGTCAAATGTTGTTCTGGAAGATGAGGATTGCACTTGGAAGTATTAAAAATACCTCTGAGTAGAAAATGGGGCAGGATTTGGTTTTAAAGAAGCAAATAAACTGCTCTTTTTCTAGGGACACGGGCAGTTGTTCTTAGACTCAACCTGAGAAAGACAGTTTATTTTATTTATTTTTATTTTTTATTTATTTATTTGAGAGAGAGAGAGTGTGCATGTGAGAGATGGAGTGCACGAGCAGGGGATGGGGAAGAGGGAGAGGGAGAGGGAGAAGCGGACTCCCTGATGAGCAGGAAGCCCAATGCAGGGCTCAATTCTAGGACCCTGAGATCATGACCTGAGCTGGAGGCAGACACTGAACCAGCTGAGCCATCCAAATGCCCCAGGAAAGACAGTTTAGAGCAGGATTTCTCACCCTGACATTTTGGATAATTTTTTATTGTGGAGGGTAGTTCTGTGCATTGTAGGATGCTACTGGATGCCAATAGCACCATAATCCCAATCATGATAACCAAAAGGGCTCCAGACATTGTCAGTTGTTTCCTGGAGAACTGAACAGTCCTCAGCTGTGAAGGATTGGGTTAGAGAAATTCTTCCTGGGAAGGTAATTGGTGCCTAAAACAATTCACGGCACTAAGAAAGATAATCCATTAAGGGGACTCAATGTGGAGACACGAAGTGGCCCACAGTCCCTAGAACGGGTATCTATATATATATTTTTTTTTACCTTTTATTTCAGAACAGTTTAAGTTGACAAAAAAATTGAGAGGGAAGTCAAGTGATTTCCCATTTACTCCCTGCCTCCATACATGCAGAGCCTCCCCTGTTATAAATATCAATCATGAGGATGGTACTTTTTTTTTTTTTTTTTAACCAAGGATGAAGCTACACTGACACATTGTAATCACCCAAAGTCCATAGTTTACCTGAGGGTCACTCTTGATGTTGTCCATTCTATGCTTTTGGACAAATGTATAAACATATAACCATCATTATACTATCACACAGAGTATTTTCATTACCTTAAAGGTCCTTTGTGCTCCACCTTTTCATCTCTCCTTAACCACTGATCTTTTTTATCATCTCCATAATTTTGCCTTTTCTAGAAAGTCATATCACTGAAATCCTACAGTAGGTAGCCTTCTTAGATTGGCTTCTTTCACTTAATACTATGCATTTAAGTTCCTCCATGACTTTTCATGGCTTAATACTCATTTCTTTTCAGTACCGAATGATATTCCATTCTCTGGATGTACTACAAATTATTTATCCCTTCACCTACTGAAGGACTTCTTGGTTGCTTCTAGTTTTGGCAATTATGAATAAAGCTGCTATAAACATGTGTGCAGGTCTTTGTGTGAGCATAAATTTTCAACTATTCTGGATAAATACCAAGGGACACAACTGCTGGATCATATGGTGAGACTATATTTAGCTTTGTAAGAAACTGCCGAACTGTCTTCCAAAGCAGCTGTACCATGGTATCCATCACTCAAGGTTGGGTTTTCTTTTTACGTTTTACTGTGTCTCTATTACTCTCAAGCTTTCAATATGCTTTATTGAACATCTCTGCTTGAGCTCTGAGCAATTAAGGCAGGTGGCTGTGTTTTAGGCTTTAAGTGAAGTGATAAGAAAGAAGGATATAGCCTTGGGTAGCCATTTATAAGCTGGCAAAAAGTAACCTCCACGGAGGGAAGAGTGCAAGATGGTGTTGGGATTACAAACAATCACCAGGTCTTATGTGTGAAAGATACCTGCCTTTCTCAGGCATCCACAGGTATCCCTTGTAGCAAATGCATTGGGATACTCGGACTACTGTTTATCCTGTGGATGTAAAGTGGAAATAGAAGGGAAAGCTTAATGGCGAACTAGAGAGATTAAAACTATTTGGTCACTGACAATTAGAGAGTTTTTCAACATCTTATTCTAATAAAGAAAATGAGAATCTGTGGATCCTGGAGGAGAAAAATAGCATTAAAAGGACATAGGATATTAAGGAGAAGTCCTTCAGTTCACCTTAAATTTGACAATTTTTCTAGAGTCTGATATTTCAGTTGAAGATGATTAAAAGAAGAAACCACAGAATAGAAACTCTCAGGAAATTCACACACAAAATATAAAATGTAAATAAAATAAACAGTTATGATAATGTGAGTGAAGTGTTTTTAGGTTTTCTTGATCAGAGGATAAATTATACATTTAAGAAAACAATGTATGCCATATAAATCCAGTACCTACAAATGGTCATATTTTTAAACCAAGTCATATGACTTCTAGCGACCTACGGATATAATCTCTACCATGTTTAGAGCTCTACGGACAAAGATATTCACATTGCAGTGTTTTTCATAAGAATAAAAATTACAGAAAATCACTAAATGTCTTTGTGTAGGAAAATTGTTAAATGTAATAGGGTGTAGTCCGTGTAATCAAATGAAGTTACTAAATTTATACTTGCAAAAATTAACGACAATGTAAAATACTAATTTCCAATATGAAACAAGGTGAAATATGCCAAATAGTATTTTCTCAAGCCATGTTAAGAAAAGAAAATATGTATGAAATATTGAAGAAAATGGGCCAACGTGTTCAAAGGCAGTGTCTATCTGGTTGGTAGGGTATAGACATTTCTAATTTTTTAATTATTAAAATGCAGGAATTTGGGAATAGTAAATATTAATTTGTAATAAAACATATACAGATATATTGTTTCATTTCTCTATCTTATTTATATACTATCAGGTCAGTTTCTTCCATAGGTGTTGAGTTCCTCAGATTTAGGAAGGTTATCAAATCCAGGATTAGGTATATATTCGTTTAAATATGAGGACTAATGATTAAAAATTGTTGTAGGGAAAATATATCATTATTTTTTAATAAGTGAGGATCATTTCATGTAAATGTAAAATACAAGTGTTTTTAACCTATTCACATTAAAATAAAAGAATGTGTATATTCAAATAATGCGCATTGGTTAATTATTAGGGACATTATCCCTAATAATTTGTGGGTAGAGGGAATCCTGTTCCCACTAGTAGCTTACCTATTACTCGTAGAATTGCTTATCTAACTTGAAAATTAACAACAACATAATTTTATTACGGAAACAACCAAATAATCCTGTGAAATAAGAGATTTTCAAATTTAACTACCTATTGTATTTGTCAAAATGCATTTGGTAAATGTTCTGTTTCCTCTCAAACCTCCACCTGTATAGGATCACTTGCCAGATATGAAGGATTTGCTGTTATCTAGGATGTAATAACTGCCCTCCGTATGATAGGATTTGTGCAGACATCACCTTGGTCAATACTACCTATGGACAAAAAAATATGATTTCTGAGGGCTGTGATCAATATTTGGGCAACCAGCCCTTCCTATTATGATCCTTGTCATATCAAATGGGTTCATTGCTAGCCACCGCTTGCTTCCTTTTTCCTGCCTCACTTTGTCCCAACTATATTCTTGAAGTTGTGTCAATCACTCTTTTGTCAAGGTGTTATAAGTTTGTTACATTATCTGCTCTGTCCATCATTATATTGGCCAGGAATGTCCTGGCAAAGAAAAATATAATACCCCTTAGAGTTAAGAAAATATTATTCTGGCAAGTGGCAAATTATAGGCAATTATTGCATGATTTCAGAGCGAAGTGAGCAGTTATTTGCCCAAAGGGAACATGAAATAGCCATGAAGGAAAATGACCCCATGTATCTTGAAAGAAATTAAAAAGTAAGAATCTGTGACAATTAGGGTGCCTCAAGTATCATAAATCTCTCCCTTCTGTTTCTTAATTTCAAATAGAATGGCTAAGAAAGTAAAACATTTACAAAGGAAGGTGTTAAAATCTAAATTTTACTACTACAGTAGCTACTATCAGACGCTCGCAAATAGCCTGGTAAAACATCTAAAGCGCTGTTGTATCAAGAAAGGCGAAATTATTTTCAAAGGCATGGCCGTTAGAAAAAGTGGCGATAATGGAGAAGGAAAAGCAGTAGTAGGATAATCTATTTATAGAGGTTTCAGGCTATCTGCCTATATATATAGTGAATTTTTTTCCTTTGTGGTAATAAAAAAAAAGTCAAAACAGACAATTTTCTAGACAAGTAAATGAATAGGTATAATGGTTTATGACATTTCAAAAATATAAATGAACACACAGAATGTCCCATTTCCTCATAGTACAATCTTAACACACGTGAATTCTGTTAACAGAGACTAAACAAAAATAACATCAGAAATACACAAATAGAAGTAATGTTTAAATCCTGCCCACAAAACACCATTCATGCCTGGGGATCTATGTGTGGATTGTATACCTGCATGCCTTTTGCAAGAACCGATTGCAGATGGAAGAGGTAGAATCTCTCTGAGAAGATAATTTCCACACATAATGCACCTTATCGGCTTCTATCTCTCTGCTACTCCTTGATGTCCATTTTATTGATTCTTTTAAAACAAATTTATCTGCTTTCATTTAACCATGCATCCAGTCCTGTTGATATTTCCTACTACTCAGCTCTTCATAGCTTCCTGAGTCCTGTTCAACTTTCTCTTATTTTTATAAATGGAATAACTAAAGCCCCAACTAAATCTCTGAGACACTTCCTCAGGTAGATGGACACGATGATAATTTGTCTTCAATGTAATTATGAGTCACCTAAAAGAGGGAGGATGCATTTCTATACCTTTTATATCCTGTCCAGTACACATGGCTTAGTCCCATTCAGAGATTTGGTACATTTGGTAATAGCACTCAATGTCTGCACGTGGGAAGCATGCGTTTGGAGTGGGGAGGAGGACGGTGGGCAAGGGCAATTTTTCTACAAGTTGTCCTCACACTGGCAATCCGCTGTGGAGCAGAACTGACCAAAACAAATGTCAGGTTCTATATCATTCTGTCACTGCAATGGGGAATGGATGTGCTTCTGATGGAGTCCTGGAGAGGCACTTCTACCTTTGGCTAAGAAGCAGTTTGAGCAAGTGTGGGAAGACTTTCTTTGAGTGTGGGTCACCCTGCTATCGAGACCTCATGGCAACATAAATTCAGGCTAACTATGCATAAAACCCCTGAGAGCCTGTATTGATAATCTTCCCATAGGTTCACAACTCGCAACTCATGCCTCAGGGATGGAGGGGCAGCCATTCTGGCTCTTCTTGACCATGCAAGTCTGGACTTCTATTCTGAGAGGTTGTAATTACTATTATGATTTTTTAGCATAACATGGCCCTAGACCCCTTTTCCAACTCCATCCAATCTTTATATTTGCACTGTAGTTTTTCAAATTAGACTTCTCTCTGTTCTCCACACAAGCTGTGTGCTTTCATATCCACAGGCTCTGCTTAAGCTCCTCTCTGTCCTACCCATGTCTCTACCCATCTAATTTCTCCTCTTTCTTCAAAGCTTCCTGAAGTTTTTCTCAATCCTCTATTCAGAAATGATCGCCTTCTCTTGTGCCCCAATAAGTGTTTTCTCTAATGACACTTTCACAACCTGATTTATATGATCGAATCATGTGTTTATTCTTGATCTATTCAAGAGTACCAGGGCTTTATTTTTTCATTGTTACCATACACACAGGTACACACACACACTTACTTTCCCTTTCTCTCTCTCTCTCTGATAGTTTGTACACGGTCTTATAATATAAACCTCTACTCAGAAATTTCATTAGTATCTGATGGATCATTGCTACCTTCTCTCCTTCTTCCTGAGTCCTGTTCAACTTTCTCTATTTTTATAAATGGAATAACTAAAGCCCCACCTAAATCTCTGAAACACTTCCTCAGGTAGATGGACACAATGATAATTTGTCTTCAGTGTAATTATGAGTCACATAAAGGAGGGAGGATGCATTTCCATACCTTTTATATCCTGTCCAGTACACATGGCTTAATCACATTCAGAGATTTGGTACATTTGGTAATAGCACTCAATGTCTATTCTCTCCTCCCTCCACCATATTCTAAGAAGATTTAATAGCTAAATTACCTTAAAGGGCACCAGTCAAATTCTACTCTGGCGTAGTTCAACCCCTTGCCTGAAATAAAAGTAATTCGATTTCCAACAATATAGGGGGGGAATCTAATTCTCAGGATTATCAGGTGTGTGTGTGTGTGTGTGTGTGTGTATTTGTATGTCTTAGGCACTTGACCACTCCTGATGTCACACTGAAAAATTTCAGGTTCTACGGTGAAGAGGCTTTTTGGCACAGGTAGTATGCTTTCAAATTTCTTCTGCGACCGTGTGTGTGTGTGTGTGTGTGTGTGTGTGTGTGTGTGTGTGTGAGTGAGACTGTGTGTGTGTGTGTGTGTTTGTGTGTGTAGTATTTTTTGATTCCCTAGAGAAATCAAGAACTGGTGAAAATAAAGGAGTCATTTTCACACCTATAAATGTGCTGTTTCCACCCTCTCCTGAAAAGAGCTGACTGTGACCTTACTTAAGTACAGTTGGTGCCTCGCAGAATGAGGAAAATGTGTGAGGTGGGAACTTCAGCAAAAGAACTTCCTAAATTTATTGTCCTAAATATACTACTATAAAATCAAGCAAAAGAAGAGGTTCTCAAACTGAGGGGTGCTTAGACTTCAGCCATCATATATGTTGACAGCTGCCTTTGCCTCTACTCATCTCAAAAACTCATCCCAGATACCAAGTAAGTGAATCTTCTGTGTAAGAAGATCGCATTCTGCCTGGGGAACACAAATCGCAGACAGTATCTCCCCTATCCGTGTTAGCTTGTTTCTACTCTACCCCTTTGGCCGCCCTGAAGCAAGGAAACCTGCATTTCAGCATCAAATCCCAGCGTGTGTGTTGCAGGGCGGTTCGGGGCCTGGAGGGAGGTGGTGGGGGACTGGATTCTGAGCTCTACAATATTTCTATCCCCCCCACTTTTTACTTCTGCGTCCTCACTGATAAAGAAATGGCCAATGGTCTCGCTGGGTGTGAGGTGAGGCAGTTGAGTATCCTAAGGAACCAGAACGAATGTGCAGATGAAAGGATCCATTGTCAGTTCCAGCCGGCCGCTCTGACCTAGGCCGACCGACCAGGGCCCTGGGGCCAGGGAGTCTGCCTCCTGCTCGCTCTTGCCGCAGGCTTGACATCGCACTCACAAACCTTTCTTAGCCACGGGAGAAATAATGATATGCCCCAACCTTCAGAGAAGGAGAGTTAGTTCTGGGCGCTTGCCACGGCTCCATCACTCCAATTCACACGCGCGCACACGCAGGTGTGTGTACGGGTGGTGGGCGGGCTGAGGAAGAATCCCCGCGCAACTCATCTTTGTACCTTTCCAGGACCTCCCTCGTCGCACTCCTCGCGGGGACCTGGCCGGTGCTGTGCGCTGGGGACGGAGGGCAGAGCCCGCTGAGAGTGGCTAGGGGAGACTTTGGACTTGTCCAAGGACGCAGCTAGCGCTATCAGCCGAGTTTAACGCAGCCCCTCCAACATCTCGCCCCCTCCCCAATCTCCCTTAAGTACCTGCTCTTAACGGCACTGGGTCGACGTAGATGAGGACCACCATTCAGATCTTCCTGCCTACCCTCTACAGAGGGAGGAGACAGGCAGTGTAGACACTAGAGGACAACTGCTTCCCCTCTATCGCGGCAGAGTGGAAAGCGTGGGAAGGGGGCAGCATGCTGAAGGGTTGAGCGAGAGGGAAGGCCTGGGAGAGACAGAATCTTTCCCCTCCCACGCCCTTGGAGGAATTCAAGCGGCAGAATACACCGCCCGCACTCAGATTCCCCGCTCCCGCTAAGTCCGGGCGCGCTTAGAGCCCGGGGCCGGGGGGCCGCCTGCAGCATCAGCATCAGCTCAAGCTTCCGCGAACTGGCCGGCGGCGGTGCAGAACTCCAGGCTGCCCTTCCTCCTCGGCCCAGGGGCGTCCGCAACGTGCGGGTCGCCGTCAGGCTGAGCGTGCGGTCGCCACTCGCAGTCGTGCTCGTGCCAGTCCGATCGCAGCGGCCACTCCAGCTGGAGGCACCGGGAACCGAACCCGCTTCTCCGAGCTCGACTGCTGACGAATTCTGGGGCCGCGCGTCGCGAGAGAAGCGGCCGCCGTGCGGCGCGGAGGGATACACCTCGGCCGCGCCTCCCCACCCCGCGCCCCCGCCCCCGCCCCCGCCCCCGCCTCCCTCCCCGCCCGGCTGTGCTGCCGCCGCGGCGGCCGCTGCTGCTGGTGCTGCCGCCGCCGCCGCAGCTGCCTGGATATAGTGCGGCAAGGAGCGGAGCTTGCAGTCACTTTGCGAGGAGGAGCGCGCGGGCTGCGGGCGGCTGGGGCACCCCGGGAGCGGCGGCGGCTCTAGCTGAGGCGGCCGTGGCAGCGGAAGGTTCTTTCTCCAGGGCTGGACTTAATAACTTTGGAACTGTCCTCCAGTGTCACGTCCTGAACATGAGCCTCCTCCTCTCCTTCTACCTGCTCGGGTTGCTTGTCAGTAGCGGGCAAGGTAGGAGTGTGGTGCTTTATTGCATTTACTTTCCCTCCCCCTTCCACCCAACCAAGAGAGGCAGAGGGAGATACAAGAAGAATTAAATGAAAGAACTAAAGTTATAGTTACTGTTGTTGTTATTTTCACTGTTTATTTTAGCTGCCGCTAAAAATTGTATCTGTTCTGTGGAGACCCTTAAATAAGAGAAAATACAGAATTGGAGATTGGTATCAGTGAGCAGGAGATCGAGGCAAACTGCTTCTTTTTCTGGGATCTTGGCTTGCTCTGATTTTCATTATCAAAAATTGGATGAGTATGTTGGTGTGTATTAACAGTTAAATATCTGAGGTTGAGGAAGGAAAGGGAACGACGATTTGTTACAGAAGCAGCAAAAACTATCAGCATTAAACTCGTTTGTGACATCTCTCTCGTGTGCAAGAAATTCAATTCTTAGAGACTCTTTTTCCTCCCCCTTTCCCAAGACCCCAATTCCTGACTAGGAAGTGAACGATGATGGTTTATTTCTATTGAAACTAAGAGAGGGGCCATGGATGTTGTGTGTAAGACGGCAAATGGATAAAACTAGGCATGTGTTGCAGTCATTCATTTTCAGCACCCCCCCCACCCTTGTTAATACATCAAGGTTGAAAATTTTTATAGCGTCAGATTGTGATTACACCTGTAAGGGATGTTTTAGCTTGTGGAGAACTGGCGAGATTTTTACCTCTTGAGGAAAAAAAAAAAAAATGAATAGCTTATTAAAATAACCTGAGAGAATTTGTGGAAGCTACCTCTGTTTATATAGAGATAGATCTGAATTTATCTTGCTTTGTTTGGATAGTTCACGTTCACATAAAATATATTTATAATAAATGGAAGCATTTTCAACTGTCCAGACAAGTTTGGACATTTAATTGGGAACACAAAATGCTAAAACATGCATTGGTGGAAGTCTTTAAAGAAAAAGAAAATAGATGTAATTTTGTGACGTGTGGTAGTTGCATAGGATGTTATATTATTAGTATGGTGTGAAAATTGTTTTTTGAGAAAACATAAATTACAAGACAAGTTAAAATATCTCCACTATATTCGATTCTAAGCATTTTCTAGCCTCTTCTGTGTTGCTCATTTGGTCCAGCAGGGGGTGGTAGAACTCCATTTTAAACCCAGAAATGGTTGTTTCTGTTCTTCCACACTCACTGGGTCCTTCTATCATTCTTCAGCAGGGCTTGACATTTTGGATACGAAGCCTTCCTTTCTCTGCCCTCACCTCCCTAAAGCTATATAGTGTTAGTGGCTGATGAAACATGATTGGATGCAGATTTTATGTTCAGAATTCAGAATGCAAAACTGAATGTTGCTATAGTTTATAAAGTGTCTTGGTAAGATGCTACTCATTTCCCCTTAATAATATAAAGTATGCAAAATTTCAGTCATAGCAAAATTGCAGATATATTCATCTGAAGCTGATATTAGCCTGGTTAATCACTATTTTAGCAAAGATCAACATATACTTTATGCCCTACAGATATGCTGCTTTTATTTTTGCAGAGCTGCTGATTTATGTTTAACTGTTCATTTATAACATAGACAGGTATTATTGAATCCTAAGAAGCAGTCCCTGAAAATTGCAGTTAAAATACCACTGCAATTAACCGAGTGTAGCTAGTGTGGAGTAAGATGGGGGCATAATAGAAAGCAAGTTTATGCAGACTTACGATTACATTGTGACTGGTTTGGAGAAGAAATATATCTCCGTGGTGGAGTCTGTGAATTTACATTTATGGACACTAAGTGTGTTGGAATTTGGGGGACAAAAGAGAAATCTAGGAATGTTTAAATACTATATGCAGACACAATTTAATTTGGGCTTGTATATGTGACATATCTGAAATTGTGATTCCCCTAATTTATAATTCAGAATGCAGGGTGATTGTACAGAGGGGCTCTAACACTAAAGCATGCCTGAAAAGGAGCCTATATTCACTGTAATGAAACAGGGAAGGAGGAGAGCATCATTCTACATATCTATCTAGTGCGATTTAAAAATGCATGGCACTCATAGAGGTGTAGATGCATATCAGAGAGACCTAGCTTTTGTGAAACTGAACATGTAGTACTTCTGTGCCATGTGTCTTAATGAAGTCAGAGATGCTGGGAAACAGCAATCTTGATCCTGGAGTCCAATTCTCCTATGCTAGTGTTTTGTCCTCCAATTAAGGATGCAGAAGCAAGTATCAGACACACCACTGGAGCAGTTTTTGAAAAAAAGGCATCTAGTGTAACTCATAATTTTGTTTATTCTTTTATAAATGGGGTCGTGGAAAAGCCTCCAGTTAGTGATCCCTGGGCTTGCCTTAGAAATACTAAAATCCCAGCTTGCTGATTTATGTTTCCAACAATATACTTGCAGGAGATTTTATGAAGCATGATTGAAGCTATTGCTTTGGAAAGTGGTGTGCAGTTAGACTGGGGAAAGGCAACGGTGATGTATTCCCTTTTAAGTAGTCAAAACGTTTTGAACTGCAGCAGTTGAACAGCAGAAAATGACAGAAGTGAAAAACTGAGCAACTTAAGTGGTTGCCAATACCATAATTAGCTAACGAGGTCTAATAGTTCTAACTTTCAACACAACATTATTGTTCTACTGTAGTGAGAGCCTTTTTTATTATAGCAGAAATGCTTCTTTAAAAGCCTCTCATTTCCACTGCAAGATTAATATCTAATGAAGTAAGGCTGGGATTTAATTGTCAAGTCTGAATTTAGTGGTCAACGGAAAGGAGATTCTGTAACTCTTAACTTCGGCAATTATTTTTCTTTGTATTCAAAACTTGGTCACAGTCTCTGTCATCATAAATTTCAAGTAATAACCTGAGGCTGTGATTCACAGTGCATTTGCTGTTTGGATCTATGTAAATCCCAATTCCCAAACCGTAATACGTATGGGCTGCTTTCCTGAAGCTTTAACGCTTCCTAAAATTATTGTCTTCTCCTTTTTAAAAATTACTCAAGTGTGATTATAATAAACATCTATTACTGGATGCTTATATGTATGAAATAGAAGGATTTTTGTATGAAACTGTAAGGTAAGAACAGAGCTGTTCATCTCTTTTGCAATCCAGTTCAACCATACAGTCAGAACACTTGCCTAAGCCAAAATCATGGGGAGAGGGAGGTGAATTGCCTGGTTAATTAGTTGAACTTACAGGCATCTGCTTACATGTTCTCTCTCTGGTGAAGTGCTAATAAGTCATCCTTCATTAGAGAAGTGTACCTTCTAAAAATAAAGCATGGGTGTGTGTGTGGGTGGGTGGGTGGGTGACTACTAGTTTCACTTCTACAGGAAGTGTAGGTGTGTGGGTTACTACTAGTATGTGGGTGACTATGAGTTTCACTTCTATAGGAAGGTCTCCACAAACCTGTCTTCAGTGTAGGCTGTGACACAGTCAGCCTCTCTCACGTCCTTTTTAATCTAGTCTGCTCTAATTTGTTGATGTCAGCCTCTTTTGCAACGTTTCTATTGAATCAACTCCATATGCATTTGCACTTAGAGAAGATAGGCTGTGTGAATTAATATTGTTATTGTCAATGAACAACCCAGAGGATTTCCTTTCCTGCTTTATGTCAAAGGAGTTAAGCAGAGCATTTGGCCACTTTAGTTTCTAATGCTGAATTGGAGCCCAGGAGAGCAAGAAGGGAAGGTGGTGGGCCCCGGGGGTCCAGTGAGTCTTTTCAATGACACAGTGGGCTAATGTTCTTCCAGAGGTAATGTCCCATTAGAGAAGCAATTAATGGAAGAAAATAACCTCATTCAGTACAAGAAGAAAGTCAAATTTCATATAATTTAGTAAATAAAATGGCTTTCTTTCAGACATAAAGCTAGTTTGTAATAGGACTGAGAAATGAGCTATAGAAATTGAAGCTGGTAACCAAGCCTAACAGTGTCATTTGTTTTTGTCTATTTCCTTGGGAGGCAGGAATGCGAATGGAAACAAGGTTGCCAATCAGAAGGCCCCATGGAACTAGTCCTGCTGCTCTCTCTGGCTTTTGACATTTGGAAAAAGATTTTAATTTATGTTTTCAAGGTCACTCTCATAGCAGTGAACTTTTGAAAGCATGAAGAAAGTGCTTGATAAGTGGTAGCGCAAGTTTGAATTGCTTTTGTTTTTGTTTGTTTGTTTGTTTTTTATGTGGTCCAGAATAAAATGAGTCCTCTGGGTGTTGTGCAAAATTAATTTAATAATTTTAATATTCTGACAAGGAGGATATCATTGTTTTTCAAGTTTTATTAATCTAGATTCTAAATTCCCTGTGCCTTTTATACTATACCAATTATATTGAAGATAAACCTATTTAAAAGTTTATAAAATAGTTTTAATTTTCCAAATTATATGTTATGAGAACACTTTGAGATGCACCAAGTGCTTTTATGCTTTTATTAAATGTAATCTTCCTGAACTTCATAGAGCCAAGGTATCTTTAATTGTTCAGCAAATAAAAGTGCTTCTATAGGGCGCCTGGGTGGCTCAGTTGGTTAAGCGACTGCCTTCGGCTCAGGTCATGGTCCTGGAGTCCCGGGATCGAGTCCCGCATCGGGCTCCCTGCTCGGCGGGGAGTCTGCTTCTCCCTCTGACCCTCCTCCCTCTCATGCTCTCTGTCTCTCATTCTCTCTCTCTCAAATAAATAAATAAAATCTTTAAAAAAAAAAAAAAAGTGCTTCTATATGGCACTATTTAAAATATTTTAATAACTTTTAACTATTTACACTGTTACAATTATAATAGTGCTGGTTCCAAATGGCTCTCAATGTACTTCCTGGTGTCACATATTCACTTGGGCCACTAACAATTCATCAACCATTACAAGGCATTTTAGAAAGCTATGATCAAATGAAACAGACTTATCTGAATTTAAATAGTTAAAGGGTATGATAGGGAATTTTAAGAGTATTTACGAATGTAATGATCAACAGATGACAGTTTTAAGGATTTCAGGTCAGTTGGTCAGAATTTTCTTGGCTCCATTTTGTTATTAAAATTAGCAGGAAAGGGGAAAGAACACTGGATTTGAAATCAAGATTTAGACCATTAAGTCTCTTGACTTTGAAGAAGTAACTTAAACTCTCAGAGCCATCATGTGCTTATTTGAAAAATCTGACGTAAATATATCTGATAGTTGCTATACTGCCCTGAGGAGCAATTGTGATAATAGGTATGTGTAGGGCTCCTATAAAATATCAACCCTACTGTGCCAGACATTATTATGCCAGATGTATATTATGAATACAGACAAATCTGCCCATGGTTTAAAAACATTCCATTTATTCATTTTTTTTTCTTAAGTCATCGCAAACTTCTCCGTGAATAGGAATACATATGGGGGGGGGGGGAGATAATCTAATTCATTGATAGGGTGGCTCATTCATCATTTACTCATTTATCAAGCATTTATTGAATGCCTGTAGTGCCTCAGACACCTTATTCAGCAGCATTCCTAGGAATGGTTGTATAGGTTGTGTGATGAACAACTCCAGGGGGCGCCACTCATAGTCGTGGTGTTAGAATACATATTTATTTTCACAATTTTCCAGCAGATGGCAGTAAAGGGTCTTGAGGAATGGGTTTCTTATTGTATGATAAATCCCTTTTATGGGCCAACACCAGGTTGGTATTAGTCGAGGAGAGGCTTAGGATGGGCACACGATTAGGATAAGTGATTTACTAAAGATCCAAATAGTAGCTAGAACTCTGGTCTCTAAACTTTTAATTCAGTTCCCAAACTTTTGCAGCAGCTTAAAAAAATTAACATTTCTTCAGCTCAAAGTAATGGTAGTATTTAAATTTTGTGCCATTTTGTCAGTTAATCAATTAACAAATACTTGTTCAGGCCTTACAATTATTATAATGGCAGCATCTTGTAACCCTATAGACCACTGGCTGGAAGTGCATTCACCTTGTAACGAATGATCAGCAAGGGACTGTTAACTATTCTATGGATGAAGAAATTGAGGTACAGAGGAATTACTTGATTTGCCTATATCAATTATGGTTAGGAGTTATCTGGAATTAGGATTAGATTTTCAATGCCTACTTTTAATGTATTTAATGTATTCGTTTGAAAATTTGCATGTGTGTGGAAGGCGTAGTGCATAGAATTCAACGCTGATAGTTGAGAAGGCAAAAAATGTAAAAGCCAAGTAAGCATATGAGAGATCAGTTAACTGGTCAACAAAATGTTGCAAAATGAGAAAAGATATATAATTAATTAAAAATTAAAGGGTCTAAATAAGCCCTTAGGAATTCAAAAACTAGAAAGAGCTAAAATTTGTTGAGTATTTGCTAACTGCCAGGCTCTATTGTAAGTACTTTACATGTACTAAGTAGCTCAATATGTACAACAGCCCTCTCATTATTAATTGTACTACTATTCCTCTTTTACACTTGAGGGCGATGAGGCATAGAGAATTTAAATAACTGTCTAAGTTTGCACAGCCAGGAAACAAATATGTGAACTCAGGACATGTACAAAGATTTGCCCTTTAACCATGTATTAGATTTGCCCTTTAACCATTGCCATTCACTGAAGCAGAAGGGGATTCAACATGGAAGATGGAGAAGATAAGACAAGGAGTTAACAACAGGTGAACACATGGTGAGAAAGGATGCTCCCAGTGTTCAGAGGACAGAACAATTCAATTAATTAATTTAAGAGTTTGGAAAGGTGAGTTGTTGGACTCGATTGTGGAAATATTGGTGGCACTGAGAGGCAGAAAGGCCTTGAGGTCAGGCTGAGCTTGACTCTGGTGTAGATCTTCAGGAGCCATTGTTTGGGCAGGAGAAGAACAAGTTTTAAGTTTTGTTTTGTTTTTAAGTCTCCTGGCCATGCATGGGGTGGACCAGAGGGAAATGAAAAAGGAGTTGAGGGGTCATGTTATATGTTTCTCTGGAAAAATTATTGGATTTTAATAAGGCATTCGATTTGAGAAATTAGGAAGCAGGTGGTACCTGAAATTTTAAGTCTTTTTGACAGAAAGAATGGTTATCTTAATAGAAATAGGGAAATAGATAAATAAGACCACTTATTTTAGGCGAGAGGTGTTTTGTTTTTGTTTTGCCTGTTCGTAGTTTTCTACATTGATAGTTGAGTTTGAGGTATCCATGGAACGTCTAGATAGAAATGTCATCAGTAACTTTGGAAAGGCCAGCTGTTGATCTTTTCATTTCAGAATTTTTCTCCACTTTTATTTAACTTTGTTCTCTTGTTCTTCCATCACTGTTTGCTCTAATATTATTTGGTATGTGTGTGTCTGGAATTTTGAGTAAAATTTCAGAAGCATATAGGTCAAATTTCTTTTATTATATATTCTTAATTCATTTTCACTGCTTATGCATAGCTTTATTTTTCTTTTTTTATTCTGGGGAAACAAAACATGAAGAAATAGGAAAATAAAAAGGAAATGAAAATAAACTAATATCAAAAATTTTGATATGAAATATATAGAATTGGACATTTTTCTGTTAGTCTTCAAGGGAACTAGTATTTTTTTTTTTTTTTTAAGATTTTATTTATTTATTTGAGACAGAGAGAATGGGAGAGAGAGAGCACATGAGAGGGGGGAGGGTCAGAGGCAGAAGCAGGCTCCCCGCCAAGCAGGGAGCCTGATGCGGGACTCGATCCAGAGACTCCAGGATCATGACCTGAGCCGAAGGCAGTCGCTCAACCAACTGAGCCACCCAGGCGCCCCGGGAACTAGTATTTTTGAGTGCCTACTGAATGCCAGGGAGCTGTGCTGGGCGTTTTCACTCATTGTCTCATTTAATCCTGATAAAATCACCTTTGATAGATGATGTCTTAAGATTGAGAGTGTCGGATTGGCCTTGAGCATGTTCTGAGTATGTTCTGTGGCTGACACCCAAAGTTGCAGCCAAAGTGCAGCCTACGCGTTTAAGATATAATTCGGTTCCTTTGTTTGTGTGTTTCTTTGATACAGGATTGGTTAATAGGGGGATGATGCAGGAACTGTGTTGTTCCATATATCACTTCTTCAGCTCATTAATTTTGAAGTGATTAAGAGCAAGCTTTCTCACTATAAAGAGAAAGCCTTAGCAATCTATGAAGATGTTAGTGAAAAATATGAAAATATGAAAAATCAACTCAAGTGCTTTCTTTTACTGCAAGTATTTGTTTGTTTAGCAGTTTAAGAACCATCTTGATTTCCCGTATATTATGTATCTGGAAATATTAAGAGTGCAGCTCACTTTCTCCTGTGTTAAAATGATATATTTGTTTTTACTTTTTTAAAGGCTACACCCTGGATCATAGTTTTCATTTTAGAATGAATGTCCTTCAGGCCTTGCATCTTGAAAGAAGATACAAATGCTAGGTACAAGCATCAGTAAAGATTTAACTCTTCTGGTATTTTAATTAAGATTATTATGGTTGTTGTTAGTGCTTGGTTACACATTTCTGTAGGTTTGGAATTTTCTGACCTCTAATCCTGTCTTTTCCCATAAGCCGTGATATTTTTTACTGCGTAATTTTGCAGGCACCAGCGTTTTTCAGGGAGGCAAATATGGTGTTAGCATACAAACACATGCCACCACTTTAAAATAAACCGATGTAATAAAGCTAAGACTTACAGTAGAGTACATCCTAATTTAAGAAAATAAGCACACATATACTTTGTTCTAAGTATTAATGAGGGTTGTAGACAGTTTTTCTAATATTATAACTTGTCCATTCTCAACCAGCTTTTTAATAACTACAATACTACTCTTTCTGATTATTTTTATATTTATTGCCCTCCTTAATTTACCTCTGATTATTATTATCTACCAATGACAAATATTGAATATACCGCCTGAGCAGAGCGGTTGCATCTTTATATTCTAGTGATAGTTTTGTGCCATTGATGAGAGAAATCTGAAACACAGATCATGTGAAGATTAAAATATAACATGAAGTATATGCCATAATCTTTGTCAAACTACTGATCAATGATATTGACCTGTTTTTTTAAAATTTTCTTTATTTACTTACATAAACCATTTATAATTTTCTAATGTTTCTAATGCCAAGTGAAATTAAGTACATTTTCAATCCTGTTCAATTCTTTTTCATACTCTTTATCACAAAATCACTGGCTTCACCCTACCTATTGTATAGATTATATACTAATATTTTAAACTAGGTTAAACTTTTGAATTATCAAAGGGTTAGAGTTACATTATAGAATTTAATGATTTCAAATATACATATTATATAATGAGACGTACTAGTTAAGAAAAACTTTGATGGTCAACTTAAATTTATCTACTTGAAGTCCCACGATTACCCTGAAATGTAGATACTATTCCCGATTTAGAAAAGAGGAAAATGAACCTCGAAGATACCAAATTACTTGTCCAAGAAGAAACTCTTGAAAAATGGTTGGCTTAGAACTTGATATAAATATTTTATTCTAGATGCAGCATTTTTCCTATTGTAACCTCTGTGCTTTTACAGAAATACATTTTACTCCTATTAATGGAGCAATTCTCAGAAATAACTTTGTGGTACAGTAGATACTTTATGTTACTCTGCCCTTCAAAGTTACTTTTGGACTGTGTTTACAGGATACATGCTGTTCATTTTAGAGGACTCCCTTTCACTTGACTTATTCGGGAATTCCTAACTTAGAACTGTTAAGACGTCTACCTTTTATTCACTTGCAGGATCCTGTATTCTTAGCCCCGTGCTTGTTACTATGAACACCGAACACTTTTGCGCCATTTCTAAAATTCCCAGACTTGGGCCCTGTGTCAACACATCTCATTTATTTTACACTTTTCTTAACTTTCTTTGCTCGGACAATTCCTATTATTTTTCTTCAAAACTCAGCTCAGCCATTTCATCACTGAAGACATTTTTCTTTCTCTCAACACATATATACCCAGTCAATGTGCAAGACACTGAACATACAATCATAGATGGTAATATACCTGAATTCTGCATGTCAGACTAAACTGTAATTGTATGTGACCTTCTGTGTGAACTCCCTCAGAGCAAGAATGCCTTTCCATGCTGGCTTGCCATTAAATACAATGCACTTGGTTAGGGAGTTCACTGTAAATTCGTATGTGTATTCCTGAAACATAGTAGATGTTTAGTAAATATGTGCTAAATAAATATTTAAATATTACCCAGCAGGAGTAAAACAAACTATTTAAAAATATATTTGGTTTTGACTGTTGGGAATATATTATCTGTTGGTCTGGGTATTTGTTCTAATAATTTTGTTTATATCACTACTGTACGTGATAGGCCTTCAATAAATATTTGAGTATCTATAAAATAATCCAGTCAGAAGGAAAGAAAAGATAACCTGCCTTATCTCCTGTACTGAAAATATATTAGACCAGGAATAAAGCAGACTTTTAAATCTTGCTATAAGATTTGTTTTTTTGAAGCCTTATCTAAGACATAGGAGACCATTATGTCGTTAAGGTTTCAAAGTCTTCAGTACATAGAAATAAATGAGGGAGATATAATATGTTGATAATGGTATAATTAAACAGATTAGATATTGTCAATAGTAGATGCCTGATTTGTCAATAGAACAAATATTTAAAGTCCTCAGAAATCAAGATAATCCCTGGGGTTAATTAAAAGTTGATTATTCAGTCAATGATTATTGGAAGCCAATTTTAAACTATATGTATAGGAAGACAAGCAAGATAAGAGTATTTTGCCTTATTTTTTCATAGGCACTTGAATTTTGTTTCTTTTTTTAAAAAAGGAAATTCAGCTTAACCCAGAAACTTGCTTTCTTATCTGGTAGCCATGTTTTGTCATGATTTTATGATGTTTTCTATGTCTGACTTCAATGGTAAGAGCATTTAAGTTAATTGGACAAAATACATTTTCAGATACTCCAGAATGTCTTTATCACCTATTTATTTGTCTGCCTTCCATTTATCCCCTAATGTTACTGGTATTGTGTATGCCACTTCTAACTTGAAACACAGTTTGCAATTAGAGATATGACCACTGTTTCTGATTCATCCATTTTTTTTTACTTTCATCCCCCCCCCGCCCCCAAATTTCACATAATGTATGATCACTTTAATTGGTTATCCACGTGAGTCATTTTGTTTCAGAGCCGGCTCATGAGCCCCATGCTAATGCATTTTATCTCTGTGGGCATTGTGCGTGGTCGGCAATTTAGCAACAAAATTCAGCACAGGTTATTGAAAGATACTGTGTCATTCTCTGTACTTTACTGAAAACTTTCACAATCATATCCAAAGTGGATAGGAAGTATTCAACTCTAGTATTCTCACGATCTCGTCTGATCTCTCATGATATTTAAATAATACTTAGTACAGAATCCTGAGTAATTATGAAGTACCCTAAGTTTCTAATGTATTTTCTCTTTCAAGTTCTTGTTCTGTTTCTATTGTATGAAACATTTTATTAAAAATACCCTCCATCCTACTCTGTGCATTAATAGAGATTATTTGGAGAAAGATGACTTCTTCAAGCAGAATGTCGCTCCTTGCTAGGAAAATCAAAGGATTAACCTTACTGACTATGGTGGGGCAGGGGACTTGTTAACTTTCACTTGTCTCTTCCCATTTGGCTGCCTCTCAGCTCCTCATTTAGAAGTCTCCACATCTCAGGTGATGTACCTGCAAGTGGATTTATGATGGGAGAAGGGAAGTTGTCCTAAGAAGTGTAAATTGTCTTTGACTAATTGTGACTCCAGGACATATTCTGACTCAGCAGAAAGGCATGCAGGGAGCTAAGAATGAGAAAGGAAAGTAAAAACTGTTAGTAAAGATCAAGTACTGTTTTGTTTCGAGGGTGATTCATCAGCTAAAAGGTAAGGAAGGAAGGAGTGGTGGGGTAAGACTTTGAAGAGCTGGGATAAAGGGTGACAGTTATATGCATACAAGGGGAGAAGGAGATGCCCACCTAAACAGAGAGGGACTACAGACAACCTTGTGCCCTCAAGGAACAGTGTCTGTTTGTAAATATTTCATGAATTAATTGAATGAGGGAAGAGTCAGAGAGAAACAAAGCAAGACACTAGTTACAGTGGTTAAGGACAGATTTTAATCAGTAATTTACCATATTGGGAAGGAAGGATATTACTCTATTCAATAGGGTAAAGAGCCTAGTGTTGCTTTGTATAGAGGTGACCAGGTGACCGGGTGTTTTAAAGAGACAATGAAGAAATAGGGAGGAAGGTACATGGGGGCTCAGTAGAGTCAGGGAAGTGAAAAAATTACAAAAAGCAGGAAGGGGTGGTTTGGTCTGTTTGAAACCGCCTGAGTTTGTTAACTGGTGGTTATCAAAGTTAGGCTCTTACCCTCCCACAGAGATTGGGAGATAGGGGTCCTATCTTGAGGTGTGGACATAAACAAACAGGGAAGTCTTTTGGCAGCCTTGAGTTTTCTCAGGCACTTTAAGTCATCCCAGGGATGCAGCCTTGAGCTGTTAAAAATAATGTAAATGCTTCATTCAAATCTTTATAGGTCAGGGTTGAGACCTAGTTGTGAAGAGAGCTCAGCGGAGCCTGGTTAGAATTTAGTAAAGGGGAGAATGTCGGAAAAAAAATCTGTCAGTCACCGTGCAGAGTACTTTCTTATGGGTTACCTCATTTTTATATTCACAACATATATGGGATTTCTGAAGTATTATTTTACAGATCAGGGAACTGAATTTCATAAAAGTTAAGTGTCATCTAATAAGTCAAGGACTTGAAATTCAAATTTAGCTAATATTTGGTTCTAAAACTTTACTCATTTTTCTGACTTAAACATGGTACCTTTGAAGCAGCAAGGGATAGCTGAAGGGAAAAAGGAAGTACTAGGGGTAGCTTTAGTAGTTTCAGGTTTTTACCACTCTTTCTGGCTATTTCTTTTGAATGGCTGAATTCCAGGTGAATGACTACCAGTTAGCAAATGAGTAAATCTTTTAGGGGCCTAAAACATTAATGAGCATAGAGAACTAATAGGATTTAGAAATATTGGGTT
The DNA here is from genome assembly GCF_002201575.2 of Neomonachus schauinslandi. NCBI lineage: Eukaryota > Metazoa > Chordata > Mammalia > Carnivora > Phocidae > Neomonachus > Neomonachus schauinslandi. Next base: position 22,583,571 of record NC_058403.1, on the reverse strand, counting down.
CATGGCAGTTTGATTGTCCAGGTTAGTGTAATTCATTATAGCATTAATATTTAAATATAAACTGTATTTTTAAATGGCTGCTCTTATTGTAAAAACTGGAGTCATGAATAATTCAGTAAGTCATCAGTTTGTGATTGACTTACTGAATACTTTCATAATGAAATTACATCAGTTTAGGATGCTTTTCAGGTCAAAGAAGAAAAGGACACATTTAGGAGGGCTTAAAAATAAAAATCTATTATAGCATGTAAGAAATCATCTGGAGGCAGGTTGGGACTGCATGTTTCTCCTTGGTTTTTGCTATTTTTCCTCGACTTTATGGAAGAAAGTTGTCTGCAACAGTTTCATGTATCACGTTCTTCTACAATAAAATCTTAAGTTAGAAAAGATAAATATGCCACTGGCCTTGTATTACAAAAAAAGGATACATTCTCATATATCATCCGCAGACTTCTCTCAGTTCTCATTGGCTAGAATTGTATCATAGAAACTCCCCTAAACTAATGGCTGGTGAGGAGAATGTCATCACCATGATTTCCCCTGATGAATCACCTCCTTTCTGTTTCTGAGGGGAAGGTCGCCCTCCCTTGAAGCGTCTGATTGTTCCATCAAATTCAGTGTTCATTTACTGAAGAACGAGGGAGAAGAAATAGGGTGCAGTGGGTGGTCAGGTGTGTCTGCCACAAAGATGTTGAGGGGGCCCTTTTTGACAAAGAATGTAAACTATGTCAGAAGTCAATATTTATTAAGCACTTACGGTGTGCCGTTTCAGTGTACTTTGTATGTGTGATCTGATTTAATTCTTCAGACTTACTTGTGAGGATGATTCTGTTTTAGAGAATAGGATGGGAACAGATTTTGAAGTGTTTGAATGACCTGTCAAACTCACAAAGCTACTCAGTGGCAGAGTTGGGATTGGAACCCCAGCTGGCTGGCAACAGAGTCCTCTTTCCTTGCCAGGTGGCTGTAAAAGGAAACTGTTAACATTGGGCATAGTTTCACTATTGTTAGCATTGAAGAATGGTAGGTAAGGATGCTAACTTCCTTTGTGAACACGGTATATCCTGGGAAGTCTCCTGAAAAAGCTGTTATATACTTGATCTTATTTAATATCTGTGTTTACACATCTTTTACTATCTTTTTCTTTTTAAATTTTACAGATAATGAAATTAAGAGAGAGTGTGATAAAACAGTTTACCTGAGGTCACATAGCTATAAAGTGGCCAAAGTGGGATTTGACTAAAGACTTACTTTGAATTTGAGGGCTTGACTGCTTCCTGCTAGACAGTGTTTGAAGACTGTATGTATGTATGTATGTGTGGCATGGCTGGGGTAAAAGATTTGGGGTAAAACAAATCATATAAACCTGACTGGTTTTCCAGAATCTTATGATATCAAAGAAGTTAATTTTTTAAAGGAAATGTATTTCATTTTCATTGCTTTTTTTCCCCCAAACTAGACAGGAGAATAATGTTCTCAAATTTAAGGGGGCCAAGGAAAAATATTCATTTGATTTCTGAAAGAGTTGAATGAAAAATAGAAATGGAGGCCAGGGTCTCCTTTAGAAAGAGAAATGGACACTGAAAACAAAATATTGGTTTGATATTGAGTGATGAGACAGGCTAAGTATTGAAATGAGTAAACTCACTAATCAGGGTGCTAATCTACTACATGCCTAGACCAAGATGTGAACCACACCAGTTCCTGGCCTCTAGATGGTTTCTTCCTGAGACTACACAGTGAATTAAAAGGCAGAATAGAGATTAAGATGCTTAGGGTATAAAACTCTGTGTGTGCTCTGTAATTACTTTTTCTTAGAAAACTATTCTTCTTCTCCCCATCCCCTACCCCCATGCCAGGTACTCTCACCAACACTGTTTTTATGAATGGCCAAATATATAAAATTATATATACATATATATATATATATATATATATATATAGAATGGGGGGGGAGTGTGTGTGTGTGTGTGTATGTGTGTACACCTACGTATACATATATATATATATATATATATATAAACCTTGGAAAATCATTCCATCATTCCATGCTGTGTCAAAATGCTTGATATATTTATTCCATTATTTTCATTAGGGCTGAAATTCATGAATATTTTAAGTGATTTCTTCTTTGCTGCTTTTTGCCTCTAAGAAGAAAATGTACTCCACGATAAAACATTGGACTTATTATTCACACTTAGTGTAACTGAAGACTAATTAGCTAGTGTTTAATTTCTCAAGACTACAAAACAATATCTGTTGTCTCTCTGTTATACAAAATGAACAGCTAAGCAGCTCTCCCACCTTATTTTTTAAAACAAACTCCCAGTACACAAACATTCATAATTTATGATGTTTTCCGTCAAAACATATTCCCTGAATATAGATAAAATCAGCATTTGGAACATGGATGCTTTGGTTCCAGCTCAGGGACTGTGATTGAAATGCATGCACATGCTTGAAAAATTCTTCATTTTCATTTTCCCCAATTTGTAACTGCAGACATGAGGGCTGCTAAGTTTCTCGCAGTGTTATGCTCTCTTTTACATTGCACTGTACAACTGAGTTATAACATTTGTTTCAAAGCTGCTGAACAAATTGTTTAACATATTTGTAATATCACAGTAAGGATTAGATCATAAAATGTAGATACACATTCTCTTGTATCTGTGTTTGATTGTCATGTCCCTTTTGAGGATTACTAAGTAGATAATCTGCTTCTATTTCTGATGACAGAGAACAAATTCATTTGTGTAAAGAGCTTTTGTGAGATATGTTGCTAATGTTTTTCATATAAAACATTTCTGTATTTGCAGGTATTCAAGACAACTGAGTTTACTTATTTGCAGCCAAGTAATAGTGTTCAAATTAAATAGTGTCTATTAACTTTATCATTGACTGGTTTATGGTTTTATGGAGATAAAAGTATTTTGAGAAGAGCCTTCCTTTTTCTATAAATGGCATTGAATCATCCCATTTTAAAAGATGTCTTTGATATTCTTTTAGTCCTTATGGTTTGGTGACACCAGTCAAAATTGTTTCTAAAGTGTTCAGAATTCACATCGCGTGGCTGGTTGTTGAAGCGTTCTGCCTGAATGGTTGGGTTCTAAATGAATTCGTGCCAGCACATGGCAGTTCCAGCCATTGAGGCCAATGGCTGGTTAGTGCTGGGGCAAAACTCTTTCCCATGCACAAGTTGGTAGTGGTTTCCTGAAAATAAATTTGGATCCTGTGGCCCAAATGATGTCTTCAAGAAATAACTCAACATCTGTGTTTTATTTCCAGCTCTGTTCCATACTCAGTGAAGCCCAGATCTCTACTTAGAGCTAAATATCTTTACATTCCCTTCGGCGTCAAAGCAAAAGTTTTGTTAATTTTACTTGCAAACATTTTTACTTTGATTTGTGGGCATGCAAATGCTTTGAGCCCTCAAAATATTCTTTCATGTCAGAGGCTGTGTGATGGTGAAGAGCACAGAGTCTGAACGCTGGCAAATTTAAATTCAAATCCCGTTCACCCACTTGCTTAATGAGAGATGGCAAACAAGTGATTCACTTCTCTATTCCTTAATATTCTCATCTGTAAAATGGGGTTAATAATAGCACTACTTGCATAGTAAGTGTTCAGTTAATATTAGCTATCATTATTAATCACTCTAAAGCCAAGGTGTAATTACATATTTTTTTTTTTATAATTTGTTAACCAGCCTTCCTTAAAAGGCTTCCAAAGAGTTTGGCTCTGTGAAAAACAGTGCTGTGGTAAGATGTCAGATTTTTTTTTTTTTTTGAGGTGATTATTAGTTTTGGAGAACTGTGTTGTCAACTGTGTTGTCACTGCACCATTGATTACATTCTGTTTAGTTTTCCCACACATTGTGAAGGGTGGATGGCAGCTGGTCAGTTTGGCATTTGGGACCTTTATGGTATCTGGGGTCTCTGCTTTTCTTTGTTAGCTGTTTGCTGTCATGGTGCAGGGCATCACAACTGAGGCAGAACGAGGAATTAAGGATAATTACACCATCTATTATGTGACCAACTGAGAACTGTTTAAATTCTGAATCTAGTGCCAAGTTCTGTCTCGCTCTCAAGGACTTCCTCCTCTTCCCATAATCCTACTCAGACTCGTGTCTGGGTTTAGGGGGAAGCTTATTGTCCTTGTTTGTTTCTCTACTCTTATCCGTCCTTAATTCGAATGCGGCTCTTGGTTCTGCCTGGAATTTGGGCAGTATCTGTACTACTGACTGTTGGTTTGCAATCTGGCCCATATCATGGCAGGGTGGGGGGAGGCAAGAAGAGACTAAAGAAAGAGGCAGATTGGTAGGTGTCAGGTTTAATAAATTTACAGACAAGGCTTATGTTGAGTGCCCACAGACAGTAATCTCTGCACCTACAGGCCACAATCTTGAAAGTTTATATAGAAGCCTGAACTGGGTGCAGTCATGTATGCCAACCACATGGTCTCGCCAACACATTGTTCTCTCAAGGATGCGTACTTGAAAATGGCTCCCATTGTGGGAACAGTTGGCATAGTGCACTAAGGCCTGGTGAGGAGGTGAGGAGCCTCCAGTTGCCTGTGTCCAGCTCGTGGGTCAGCTGGCGGTCATGTCCTCTTGATGACCTCCTCCAACACTGATGTTTCGTATAGTCTGTTTCCACAACATGATCAATACAGGTGGTTCCCACACTACTGAATAAGGCTCCACCTCAGCTCCCACTGACCCTGGTATGCTCAGAGGCTTAGCATTAGCAGTTCCTCTCTTACGACCTAGCTAGTTGTAACACCCCCCCACCGCCCTGCACCATCTCCTAGCTGCTGGGTTTTCTGGTTTATTTAAGCTTTAGTGATCTTCAACATCCCCTTCCCTGGCCAAGGTGGTTCAGTGGCAATATAGTCTCCTCTAATATTTGCATCATAATAAAGGAATTATAGGAAAGCTTGTTAAATCTCTTGCACAGTGCAGTAGAGTTAGTGGAGACTTAGGGGAGGAGCATACCTTGGGCCCTCTGGGTCCAACTAGCCTTCCCAATCTTTGTTCCTTATTGTAGTCAGTCATGCCCATGCCCTTTGCATGCTTGCAGATAGAAAACAAAGAAAAAGCCCTGTTCTGCTCTCAAATCTCTGAGTGGTGATAGTAGTAGACATTATGGTGGTAGAGATGGTAGGGCAATCTGGCCAGTTGCCTTCTGGGTCCCACCAAGAATGACAACACAAAGAAGGAAAAGGTAACTCTCTGACACTGGACAATCACCTGTTTTCATCATTCCCAACAACTAGTTGCAGTTCTCTTTTTAGGGAATGGGGAACTGTCCTTAGAGCAGGTGCACTCTTCCTTCTCTGTGGATCATGTTTTATAACCTCTTTGCTCTGAGTCATCCGTTACTGATATTTAAAGGGACACTTGTTATGAAAATACTCTTTTCTTTCAAGTGCCTGGATTTTAACTCTAAAATCCTAGCATTCAAAGCTACCCATTCTGCCATGCTCTACTTAAAAGTGCCATTTGAAAATCAAAGCTAACAGTGACACGTTGGTTCTCCACTCTTGCACTCCCTGTCAAGGGCTGCATGGCTTAACGGACCGAGTGCAACGTCCCAGGCAGCAGGTTCAGAGAGCTGCAAGATGATGAAGACTCTGGGGTGTAGACATATCAAAAGGAAATGGAAACATGAAAGAGGGGCAGTGAGCAGATTGTGATCATTATGTTTACATAAAGTAGAAGGATTGATTTGATGCCCAACTAAAAATCCCAGAATAATTTTCTAGAGGTAGCTTTTAGACCCTTCATAAGATGGCAGTTTTGAATTCTCTGTTTATCATATAAAATGAAGCTCAAACCCTGCTTTATTTTTGAAACCTTTCTTAGTCATTCCAAACTACCTTTCTCTCTTATAAACCCCTGGAATATAGATTAGTACCGCCCATTTATAATCTCATATAGTCCTGGGTTGTAAAGTATTTTAATTTCACTGATCTTGTCTTCTAAATCAGATTCTAAGACAAAGGCTTTGTGTTATGTGATTCACATAGTGGATGCTCAGTAAAGAGCTGTTGAAAAAAAAAATAAATGAATGATGCTCTTATAGTGCTATTTATATTTATAATATTATAAAAGTAGAGATTTAAAACTGTGACAAAAGGAATTTGTGTTAAATGAAAAAGATAAGTATCTGGCTGTGAGGACTCACAGATTAGCACATCTTACTGATAAATGTTATAGAATATTTGCTCTTTTTTAAAAGAGTATTTTTTTTTAAAGATTTTATTTATTTATTTGACAGAGAGACACAGCGAGAGAGGAAACAAGCAGGGGGAGTGGGAGAGGGAGAAGCAGGCTTCCCGCGGAGCAGAGAGCCTGATGCGGGGCTCGATCCCAGGGCCCTGGGACCATGACCTGAGCCAAAGGCAGACGCTTAACGACTGAGCCACCCAGGCGCCCCTAAAAGAGTATTTAAAAAAAAATAAATATACGTATAATTCAAGATTTATAAATATATCCATTGCCTCCAAAAAAAAATATATCCACCACCTCCAAAAACAACACCAACAAAAAAAGATTTATTGATTCATTTTAGAGAGAGAGAGCATAAGCGGGTGGAGGGGTAGAGGGAGAGAGAGAAGAGAGAATCCTCAAGCGGACTCCCTGCTGAGTGCAGAGCACCAAGATCAGGACCTGAACCGAAATCAAGGGTCAGGCACTTAACCTCTACTGAGCCAGATAAATTTTTATCTGATTAGAACAGTTTTGGTGGAAATATAAATTAAATAATCAAAGTTGTCCTAAGTTCTCTGAAAATATATACTTAAATATTAAACTCGTGTTTTTCCTTCATATTAATTCACTAGTTTGAGTTAGCAATTTAATAAGGAATATTTATACTTCCTTCTCAGTGATCTCTCTTACAAACTTTTAGAGAAGAGAGCAAGTAAGTATAATAGTCAGAACCCCAGAGGTTTATCTTCTGGTATACACTTTAGTTACTAATGTGCATTCCCTACCTACCTAAATTTCTTTTTTTTCCCCCCCGACTCTTAATAGTCCATAGCAAAAGTCTATTTCACTTATAAAAAATATGGAATGACTTTTCAAATGGCACCACCCAGATAAATATTTGAATTATTTTGTTACTTAAAACTATTATATTAGTAATACGCCCAAGTTAATTCGTTCTGACTACTAAATATGTCCAAAGAATAACATCTATGTTTTGAAATAATTGCAAACTATTTAATAATTTTTTCTAACTAGTCCGTTTGTGTTCATGTAGTATTATAGAGTATTGACAATTTCTGAGTAATCCATTTTTGATTATTTTTAATGTTTCACTCTGAGGAAACAAATGTCAAAACTTTTATAATCTCTTTTCAGTTTAATTTTAACAGGAAAAAGGTCAGAAAGTTAGAAGTGGTTTGTATATAAATACATATCTTACAATAATTAAATAAGCAAAACTGCCAATAACAGAAGCACACTAAAAGTTAAAGTAGGAGAAATTAGCCATCCTAAAAATGTCTGTGATTTAAAATAAAATATTCCTAAATACTCAATTTACTTTAAAATGCGTTAGGATTTATAACCTGCACATGTGAAAATTTATCTGTGGTCACACTGTGAAAGATATACATACAAGAGTACTCCTAAAAACCTAAATAAGAACATGAGAGGCAATAGCATAAAAAATAAAAACTAGCTATATTAGTGCATTTAAAGTTACATTTAATTCAGAGTTTTCTGGGTAAAGGAGAAAATAGGATATGTAATTTTTATTATCAGATTATCAAATTATACCATACTGTTTATCCAGAAGGAAGATTAAAATTGATTTAATGTGTGACTGCTGAGGCCAGATAGTTTTAAACAGTTTAATAGATGATGACTCCCATACTAATTTTAGGAAAGATCCAGATATTTTTTAATAGTACCATTTCATATAGCCATCCTTGGAAAGAGCTTAGGGCAGAGCAGATTGTATTCATCTATATCATTTTTTTAATGTAGTCTTCAGCGATTTATTAGTTGCATATAACACCCAGGGCTCATCATATCAGGTGCCCTCCTTAATACCCATCACCCGTTTACCCCATCCTCCACCCCCCCCCCCTTCTGTAACCCTCAGTTAGGTTCCCGGAGTCCAGAGTCTCTCAGGGTTTGTCCCCCTCTCTGATTTCTTCCCATTCAGTTTTCCCTTCCTTCCCCTATGGTCCTCCATGCTATTCCTTATGTTCCACATGTGAGTGAAACCATATGATAATTGTCTTTCTCTGCTTGCCTTATTTCACTTAGCATAATCCCCTCCAGTTCCATCCATGTTGATGCAAATGGTGGGTATTCATCCTTTCTGATGGCTGAGTAATATTCCATTGTATATATGAACCACATTTTCTTTATCCATCCATCTGTTGAAGGTCATCTCGGCTCCTTCCACAGTTTGGCTATTGTGGACATTACTGCTGTAAACATTGGGGTACATGTGCCCCTTCTTTTCACTACATTTGTGTCTTTGGAGTAAATACCTAGTAGTGCAATTGCTGGGTCATAGGGTAGCTCTGTTTTTAACATCTTGAGGAACCTCCATACTATTTTCCAGAGTGGCTCTACCAGCTTGCATTCCCACCAACAGTGTAAGAGGGTTCCCCTTTTTCCACATCCTCGTCAACACTTGTTTCCTGTCTTGTTAATTTTGGCCATTCTAACTGGTGTAAGGTGATATCTCATTGTGGTTTTGATTTGTATTTCCCTGGTGGCTAATGATGATGAACATTTTTTCATGTGTCTGTTAGCCATTTGTATGTCTTCTTTGGAGAAGTGTCTGTTCATGTCTTCTGCCCATTTATTGACTGGATTATTTGTTTTTTGGGTGTTGAGTTTGAGAATTTCCCTATAGATCTTGGATACCAGCCCTTTATCCATAATGCCATTTGCAAATATCTTCTCCCATTCCGTGGGTTGCCTCTTAGTTTTGTTGACTGTTTCCTTTGCTGTGCAAAAGCTTTTTATCTTGATGAAATACCAAAAGCTCATTTTTGCTTTTGTTTCCCTTGCCTTTAGAGACGTGTCTTGAAAAAGGTCGCTGTGGCCAATGTTGAAGAGGTTACTGTCCATATTCTCCTCTAGGATTTTGATGGATTCCTGTCTCACATTTAGGTCTTTCATCCATTTTGAGTTTATCTTTGTATATGGTGTAAGAAAATGGTCCAGGACTCCACCCCCAAATTACTAGAACTCATACAGCAATTCAGCAACATGGCAGGATACAAAATCAATGCACAGAAATCAGTTGCATTTCTATACACTAATAATGTGACTGAAGAAATCTATATCATTTGTGTATATATATATATACTATAAATCAAACAGATAAGTATTGTTTAGTGTTTATTGTTTAGTTCATATTTTTAGACAGTTCAGTGATACTAGATTTTTTACATTAAAGCAAGGTGTTAACACATAAGTTTGAGTGATGAATAATGAAAAGAAAAATTCACAAATGCATTTTTTAGAATTGGCCTTGTATATCTTGTACTCATTCCTATTTGTCAAATCCTTACAGCCATTGAAACCTATGAGTAATAAAAATATATATAATCCCTGGATCATTTTCTCAAGGGATTTACCATCTAGCATCAGTAATAATACACTTATTCCCAAAGCAATAATACAAAGAATATGTGGTATTTCCATATAAGTGACAAAATGTGATATCAACCTGTGAATGCAATTTGATTATATGGTGTCCACCAAGTGCTGAGAATTTGATTGAAACAACACAGTGCAATGAAACTCTGCCTCAGGAAGAACCATAAAATCAACCAGTTTTGTTCTACCACCCACATACCAGTTCCGTTATGGTACCATTATTGCTGGGGTCAGGCACCTTGCTTTTTGCTCATGCACTTCTCCCTGGAGCAAAGAAGATGGTTAGGTTTTGTGTTTTCCAAGAATTCCTATTAAAAACAGAGCAACTTGAGATATTTATTTGTAAGAGAAAGAGTTGCAAATTATTTTAATCAACAATCTAATTTTACAAATGAAAAGGAAAAAAAAATCCCTTATAGGGATAAATGACTTGTTCAATTATTGACAGCTAGCAAGTAGCATGGCTTGATCTAACTTGACTTTCAACTTAAGTAGAAAAATTTTAAATAGTTCATATTATGGAAAAAAATGTGTTTGGCCAAAATTTCATGTCCTTTTAAAAATTATTTTAAATGTGCCAGGTTGTTTCCAGTGTTTTATCCAAATATCTATTATAGTCTTTTATTCCAAAGGGAAAGGATTTAAAAGTTAAAGAGTAGAACTGTTGTAATATGTTCTTCTCTCTCCAGGAGTGGCAGTACCTTTATATCAGAGAAGACATTTCCAGGATACTGAGTATCCCACTGTTTCTTTAATATTTTGTGATTAATTGGAGGAATTCAATTCCTATCTTTTTAAATACTAAAATCACTGTTAATAAGGTAAGAGTCTTTATTGCATTTGAAGTAAGTGTGTTAATTTTACTTGGAATCAGACCAGTATATTTTATCTTCCAGGAATTTATTCTGTGATGTAAATGTTTATTTTCTCACAAAGAGGGGACATTTTAAAAGAAAAATAATAGAAATACAGCCACACTTCCAGGGCAGAGAAAGCTGTGTTGATAGCCAATGAACTGGGTATACTAGAGGTGTGAGATGTTGTGAATCAGAGTGAGAGAGTAGGTCAAGAGGGAACTGATTTGTGAAGTGTACCCAGGAGTATATATGAAGTCTTGGCCAAAGAGTGTTGAGCAAATTGATAATGTCTTTGGGCAAATTATGTGAAGATAGAAGTTGAGTAAGTTCAAGGACAGTCACTATTTTTTATCGTGAATGGTAACAGGAGACTGGGAATAACGTAAGCCATTTTCTATGGTAGAGTCATTTAAAAGGTTAAAGTCCAAAAATCAGTTTGAGAGCATTGAGAACTTAGAAGATGTTGGTGTAACATGGACTCATCCTGAAAACATGGTGATGGTGGTTAAGAAAGGGACTAATGGGATGCTTGGAAGTAAGCCAAGTTCAGGCTAACCATTTCCTAACATTGTGTTAAAGGCAAACAGAAGAATACTTACCTGGAGATAGCTAGGGTTTGTTTCAGAAAAGCAGGTTGGAGAAATATTCAAAAACATTTTGAAGTTTGAAATTAAATGCTCAGGATGGAAAGTTCTTTTGAAATCTTGGGAAATCCAAGATCGGAGCACCAGCAGATTCAGTGTCTGGTGAGGCCCACTTCCTAGTTCATTGACAGGCGTCTTCCTGCTGTGTCCTCATTGTTAGAAGGGTCTAGGAAGCTCACTTCAGCCTCTTTCATTAGGGCACTAATCCTATTAATGAGGGCTCCACCCTCATGATCTAATCATGTCCCAAAGGTCTCACCTCCTAAGCTCATCACATTGGGGGTTAGGATTTCAACATATAAATTTGAGGCAGAGGGCGCTGGGGGAGGGCCACAAACATTTATTCTATAGCCGTGTTTAACCATGACAACTTTCTTGTTCCTTGAGTCCTGTTTTTTGTTTTTGTTTTTGTTTCTTTTTAATTGACCAGAGGCATCTGGGGTATTACTGTATATTTTCTATTATTAGTTAATGTGAGTTCCCTTATGTATTTACTTACTTTAAGACATTTTTGGAGAATCAAGTGTTTACCAGTCATTTTGATAAGCATTATGATATAAATTAGTTTATAGAGATGAATAAAACTTTTGTCTTTTCCCTCAGGGAGCTTTAAGTTTTCAATAGAGAAAACACTTAAGCGAACCGTTCTAATAAATTATTCTAATTATAACCAAACTCTCAAAAATGGAAACCATTTTTTTTTTAAGATTTTTATTTATTTATTTGACAGAGACACAGCGAGAGAGGGAACACAAGCAGGGGGAGTGGGAGAGGGAGAAGCAGGCTTCCCGCGGAGCAGGGAGCCCGATGTGGGGCTCGATCCCAGGACCCTGGGATCATGACCTGAGCCGAAGGCAGACGCTTAACGACTGAGCCACCCAGGCGCCCCTGGAAACCATTTTTGAACATGAAATAATACTGAAACGTAATTTCATTATGTTATTTGACTAGTTTGCTTTCAATTTTAGAATTATTTCTTCAAGTGTGGCAATGAGAATGTAACTTTATTTCAAGCTTTATATCAAGGGAAGAACTGTGAATAAAAATACTTTTTCTAGTTTAACACATATCGTGAGTTCACATTACAGATGTGTTACATTGCAAATGTGTCAAAAAATGGACATGTTGTTTGAGCCCTCTACACTTCCTTTTAATCACTCAGGAGCATATCCTATGTTATGTACATTACTTCCCTAGTTATTCCACTAATTTTAATACACCAAAGTGAGTTCTGAATATGAATACAGAATTCTTTACGATGCCCTTTTCTCTGAATTGTATTTATTTCTTAAGTTTCTAGAGTGAAAAAGGTTGTTGTTAAAATATCTCTTATGCTCATTGGTTTGTTGATTGCTTGATAATTTTAACATTTTTCATATGTAACAAATTTATTGTTTTGATTCTTTAGAAATGGCATTAGTCTCCCAATTCCAATCATCTTGTTATTGAACAAATAACATTAAACTCATAATCCTATTCAAAGATTTATGTTGTGTGAAACTATTTACTTATTAGATTCTTTAATGAGGCCTGGCCAGCTCTTTTGAGTGAAAACCAAATATAGTGATTCACATTTACCAAACAGACCTTCAGTCTAAATGATTTTGAGTCATATCTGAGGTCACTTTGTTGTTGTCATTGTACTTAATCTTCCCAGCATCTCATCGTTATTGCCAGAAAACTTTGGTGTGCAGCCTGCATGTAATCAGGCACATAGACTACCTTAACTGAATTAAAATGACTCAGAGCTATACGATATGCAGACTTACATAAGACAAACATATTAGATGTGTACACAAAATGCCCAAATAAGTCTTTGGTAATACATACATATGTATACATATCTATAATATACTAATATTGTTAAATAAAAATCAGTGTTTCATATGAGGGTACCTGATTGTACTTAATATTCTCCTGGAGCATAGGGAAACAAAACGTGTGCATGTATGTGTGTGAGGGGGATGTTTAATGTTATTATAAAATTTTTAAAATTATGTAATCTAGCATCAGAGATATATAATCCATGTTTTTCATAAGTACAAATGTTTAAAATTACTTTTAGTATTAAAATTCAGTATGGGACAGACTAATTTCTGAGAGAAATCATTTGAATGAAAATATAGCTCCTCTTTGGCTGCCTTGAAGTGTGGACTTAGGGGAATAAGTAATATGTAGCTTCTGTAGAAAGGTTGTGGTTGTAACCCATAAATACAAATCAACGCGCTTTGATTTTAAAAACAGAAATTGTTCATTAGCCAAAGGTATGCTTTTGTACAAATGTTTACAGTTTGCCTTTTCCATCTATTTTGACTTCCTACGTTGCCTCAAACTTTAATTGTTATATTTTTTCAGATGAAATCTGTAACAGTGGTCAAGGTATATTTTGACTTAATCACAAGCATTTAATGTAATCAGAGAACAATAGATTCTTTCTGATGTAAAATTCTTAGTTGTCATGTTGCTAGTGTGCTGTTTGTGACTAGAATGCAAAGTAGTTTTAATCCATACATCCTTTTTTCTGTGCTGGGATGCCTGCCAAATCGATGTCTGCGATTAACTTTTGAGGTTGTCAGCTTGAAACAAATGTAGGGGCAGGAGAACTCAGGACAGTGGATTTGTATCTAATGCATATTTAACCATAGTGTTAGCATTCAGAATTAGAAAACAAATATTATCTTCGTAGACTAAAAGTTTGCTTGGCATCACATTTGCTTTTTTAAATTGTCCTATGCTTTTAATCTAAATGTTCAATAAATTTCATGTAAAAATGGTAGAATATAATAAAAATTATTTGTTAAAAATTGTATTACATAATTATTCATGGTATTATAGTATCTAGAACTCTCTGCTTTTTAGCTGGAGGTGAAAGTCTGCAACATTCAAGAACAGTGTTACCTGATTTGCTTTAATTCTTTGAATGATTAGTTAATATTCTAGCTGCATGTGATTTAGTGAAAAAATAACACTTGGGTTCAAGACAAAATTCCTGGGTTCATATCCAACATTGATTTAATTTCTCTGGGCTTCCATATCTTCATCTATATAAATCTGCTTTACGTTTGTTCCATGCTTTGGGAGTATTCACATCATTAGTGCTGAGTAGGAATGGAAGTTAAGAAAATTCACATTAGGTGAATACAACTACTATATCCTAGTTTCTGTTAGACACTTTGAATGAATCCTAGTAGTCAGTCTATGAGGAATGTTCGTTTTATGTAAATTCCCAATGAAGAAAATGAGTCTCAGAAAAGGCAAATCACTTTTCCAGTGTTATCCAATTGATAAGGGAAGAATCTGGAATTCAAAAACTGTGATCGTCCTGTCTGCTTTCAAAATTCTTGTTCACATGACTGCAGATAGCCTTGACTCTATGTACCTCTGGCTACACTGTCAACTCTCATTTCTTGCTACCTTCATGATGATGGAAAGGAGGAAATGATATTGAACATTTGGGCAAAGGTCTGTAAAAATATAGTTATTTTTTTGAGCATTAACTATCCCAGACACTGAGCTAAGCATTAGACATATATAACCTCGTTTGAACCTAAACATAACCTTATAAGGTAAATACTATTACTGAGCCATTTTCAGAATATGAAAACAATGCTCAGAAGCTTTAAGTGACTTTTCTAAATTTTAAGACAAGGTAGCCTGACTTCAAAGGCCATGTCTTTGACTACATGATGTTAGTCTCCTTTCGCTGCTGTAACAGAATTACCACAGAATTAGTGGCTTAAGCAATACAGATTTTTTTTTTTTAAATTCAAATTCAATTTAGTTAACATATACTGTATTATTAGTTTCAGGGGTAGAATTTAGTGATTCATCAGTTGCTCATTACATCAAGTGTCCTCCTTAATGCCCATCACCCAGCTACCCCATCCCCCCATCCATCTCCCCTCCAGCAACCCCCAGTTTGTTCCCTATGGTTAAGAGTCTCTTATGGTTTGTCTCCCTCTGTTTTTATCTAATTTTATTTTTCCTTTCCTTCCACTATGTTCTTATGTTCTGTTTCTTAAATTCCACATATGAGTGAAATCATATGGTATTTGTCTTTCTCTGACTTATTTTGCTTAGCATAATACCTCTAGTTCCATCCATGTTGTTGCAAATGGCAGGATTTCATTCTTTTTGATGGCTGAGTAATATTCCATTCGATATTGCTTCTATAAACATTGGGGTGTATGTGTCCCTTCAAATTACTATGTTGTATCCTTTGGGTAAATACCTAGTAGTGCAATTGCTGGGTCATAGGGTAGCTCTATTTTTAACTTTTTGAGGAACCTCCATACTGTTTTCCAGAGTAGCTGCACCAGTTTGCCTTCCCACTAGCAGTGCAAGAGGGTTCCCCTTTCTTCACATCCTTGCTAACATCTGTTGTTTTCTGAGTTGCTAATTTTAGCCATTCTGGCCCATGTGAGGTGATACCTCACTGTGGTTTTGATTTGTATTTCCCTGATGATGAATGATGTTGAGCATTTTTTCATGTGCCTATTATTAAGTAATACAGATTTATTATCTCACTGTTTTGGAGGTCAGAAGTCTTACAGGGCTAAAATTACGGTGTCAGCAGGTCTGTGTTCTTTCTTGAGGCTCTAAGTGAGAATCTGTGTCCTTTTCCTTTCCCAGCTCCTAAAGGCCATCTGGAGTTCCTTGGCTCATGGCCCCTTCCTCCATCTTCAAAGCCAGCTGTGTAGAATATTTACATTTCTCCCATCCTTCCCTCTCTCTGTCATTATATCTTCATCTGAATCATCCATCTCCATTTTTTTTAAATAAGGGCCCTTGCTATTATTGTGAGTCCATATAGAGAACTCAGGGTAATCTCCCCATCTCAAGATGTTTAATCATTTCTGCAAATTCTCTTTTGCTATATAAGGCAGCATTCACAGATCCTGGAGATTAGGATGAGTACATCTTCGAGAGTCATTTTTTTTTTTTTTTTCCGACCACAGGTATATTTTAGAATGTGTGATGTTAAAGGAGATAAGCTGAAGAACATGATAGTCCTCTCTGTGAAGAGCTCAAAAGAGATTATTCAGTATTAATTGATTAGTCAGAGAAATGTTAACGCATTTGAATTCAGCAACCAGTGTTGTTTAAAATAATGCAAAAGTATAAAGATACAGTGGACTTTAAAAGCTGTATACATTGTGTGACAAGGAACTCATCACAATGATTTTAATTGATAAATATTAATATCAATACATTAATTAATTAATACATTAATACATACATATTACCTCTCTTGAGGCATGACAACTAACATGTATCATTAGTTTTACCATTTATTTTTTCAGTCATTTTTAATTTTGTATTTGCCATTTTATATTGAGTTGTTTTATAATCAGCTGTAATGATTTTTGAAAACTAGGCAGGGTATTAATCCTAATAAAGAAAATGCCATCCTGAGACATGGTGAGTTTTAGTAAATTCCCCAGAGTCACACAGCTAATTGGTAATACAGCCTTACCTGCTACCTTATTCATGGGACTCTCACTCTAAAATGATTGCTGCTGCGTCCAACCACTTCCCAAATTCTAAGAGAGAACTTAATGAGCCCTTAGCCTTCTGATTTTATACCTGTTCAGGTTCATTTGTGTAATATAGTAATTGGCAAGAGTAAGTCTTTGTTGTGATCTAGAACATCTTGATTTTGGTGGAGGAAATCTGCATCATATAAAACTCATAGTGGGCCTTTCATATACAAGCACTGCTTGTATATGAAAGACCCACTATCACCACTGCTATTCAACATAGTACTAGAAGTCCTAGCCTCAGCAATCAGACAAAAAGAAATAAAAGGCATCCGAATCAGCAAAAAAGAAGTCAAATTCTCACTCCTTGCAGATGATATGATACTTTATGTGGAAATCCCAAAAGACTCCACCCCAAAACTGCTAGAACTCATATAGGAATTCAGTAAAGTGGCAAGATATAAAATCAATGCACAGAAACCAGTTGCATTTCTATACACCAACAACAAGACAGAAGAAAGAGAAATTATAGAGTCATATTTAATGGTCCCAAATAAGCTTTTGTTAAGTGAACTGATCAGTTTTACCTCAATATGTATTAACATACTTTTTATTAAATATATTCTCCCTCTGTCCCTCTCTCTCTCTCTCACACACACACACACACCCAATTTCATTATTTTTATTTGTAAAAGTACATATTGGCTGTTGTCATGTAGTCTTTGTACGGTTTTAGTAGATTTTTGTTTTTGTAATCTTCATACAGAGATCTTAATATAGATAGATCATGCCTCACAGTGGAGGAACATTAAGGTAAATGTGGTTTGCTAAATTTCAATATTGATTAGATATTTTTAAACTTAGCAAAGATAAAATTTTGTCCGTTACTCTCTTTGATGTGATGTCAGTGTAATAGTGAACATACTAATTTAGGAAAATACCTAGCTGTTTTTGACCCTTCTAATTGAATTTATTTTAAAAAATTGGTTTCATTCCCAATTACTCCATAGATAATTCTCTTTAGGAAGTGATTTCCACCTAGTGGCAACACATCTTAGCCAGTGATTATGGAAATGGAAATAAAACTACAGCAGTTAAAATATTTTTACTTATTATTTAGTAAGGAAATTAAATTACAAGTTACGTTTACTTAAGCATAATGTATAAAATAGCTATTTTAAAGTTAAAGTTTTCTGTGAGACTTCCCTTGTCATGTAGGCTAATACGTCTCTATGATTCCTTCTTCCAGAAAACCACTGGCATTAGTCTGTGAATTACAGGGTGGCTACGTATTAACACTAGAACATGTTATTGTAATTGCTAGAAACACCATCAGCAAATAATCCTAATGTCTATAGTACCTCAGTTTGAATAGAAAAATATGTGTCGACTGTAGCAAATCAAAATAAACCTCTCAGTATTTCACATCCACATTCTGTATTTTGCCTTAGTTCTAAAATATGGATTAGCTCTTCATGGGTTTTTGGTTTTTTTTTTTGAGGAATTTAATTACAGTGCATTATGAAACTATAACAGAATGTTATTTCACTGAAGTAGTCAAGTACTAATTTACTCAAACAATAGAATAGTCAGAGACACAATTATTAACTTATTTCATGAGGTAAATTAATGGTTATTGGTAGCTAGGAACAAACTCATCAGTACTGCATTGTGACCTGAATCTCTTTTTCATAAAATACATTTAGAAATATATCCACACACCTTGGCAAAATGCTGTTCGTTTTGTTTCTGGTAGTAACTTTAATTCCTAACAACACATTTGTTAGTTTCTTTGTTTTTTTTTTTTTAAATACAAAATTCATAATGTACACCACATTCTGTTTAGGCACATGGGATGATAAAGTGTTAAGTGAGCATAGCTAAGATGATGGTGTCAGAAAAAAATGTTCATGTCTTTCTTACATATAGGATGATATTGATTATGGAACATAATTTTCAGTAGTAGTCCAGTAGTCCATTCTTGTTACTTTGTAGGTTCGTATTCTCCTAAAAGCTACTAAACCAGTTAAGGACTTCCAAGCAGACAAATGATTTTAAGGATGATATTTAAACTCTTCAAAATGAGAGAGTGAAATTGAATGATTTATAACTGATTATTCACTTCAAGTTGTTTCTGTTCCACATGTTTCTTAAATAATAAGAAATGCGAGGGATTTATTGGAATTTTCAGGCTCTGTGTTAGGCTACATGTCCAATAAGATACTACAGAAAAGCACTAATTTGCTAATTTGCAGCCTAGGACTAATTGTTAAGGCTTCGTGATTCCCATAAATGAAAGTATAAGAGAACATTATGGGGATATTACTAGAGCTCAGATTTTGTCAATTAGAAATTCTAACCTAAAAGTGGTGTGGATGGAGAAGAAGAATTTTGGTTTGAATGGACTGAGTCATTTTGACATATAGTTCCTTTATATACCATATACTTTAAGTTGGTACTTTATGTTTACTTGATTAAAATTAGAAAGTATAGAGTAGAATGATTCAATTTTCTGATAATTTTGATCTTATGACAACAGAACATCTCTATTTGAAAAGGAGAATGCCCATTTTAAAGACATTTTAATGCAGATATCATTTGTCTTGGGATATCTTATGAATTATTCTGCTTTATCTGCTCGTGAGATTATGAAAAATGAGAGGAAAAGATGTTGAAGATGGTCTCTCCTGTTTTCTAGCCTTAATTTATGGTTTACTTTGAGTTGTTTCTGTTCACAATTGTCTTAAGATTTTTTCTGCCGCTACTGTTAAATTACCAATCGGCATGATCCAAATCTGAATTTGTTTTAGTGGCTGACAAGATTGATTTTTATTGAGAATACAGAGATTAAGACACAGATCAATCAGCATGCTAAGAACCGTTTAGTCATTTCCCCCCAAAAAGAATATGTACAGATCTACAGAAATTGTTTCAGCTGAAATTTTTGTGTATGAAAGGAAACCCATAGATTAATTTGATATTTTAAACGATTTTATTCTCTGAAAGAAATAAAAATTATAAATTGCTCTTTGCCGAGAGAACCCAAATCCTGATCTTCTGCTGTCACTTCTGAAATTTACTGATTTATTTAATCCCATTGTGACTGTGGAGTGAATGCACAAGCAGTCTTCATGCTCAGTAGGTTTCAATTAGATGGCTCTGTACAGGGAACACTCTGACAAGGGAGAACCTCTTTCTTCTCCTGGAAGACATTCTTTCAATATTTATCATCTTAGAATGTTAACCAGACAACTCACCTTTCCAATCACACTACCAGCGGATATATTTCTTGGTCAAAGAAACTAAGACCTATAACTGTGAAGTTTGTTTATTTCGTTCATCTCCATAAAGAAATCTTTCCCACACTTGTTCTTTTACAGTTTCTGACGGTTTCTTTAATTAAGAAAGCAGATGTAACAGGTGCATTTATATAAATTTGTTCTTCAACAATAGTGGATTAGTAAGGGATATCTTTTTTAGCGGGAACAGGAAATCTTGTAGACAAATAATGTAACTCGAGGAAAAACTCAGGGTTATATTAAAATGTATGCATATGTTAAATTAATATTTTAATAATCATTTTGGTTTTTGATGTGTGAACACATTAAAAATTAAAATGAGAGTATTTTCCCAGCCACTCCGTAACTTTCTGCCTTGGACGGATGCAAATCACTGAAGTAGCCAGAGGGTCACTTACAGTATTCTCTCTCAAGGGCAGCACTAAATGTTAGGATTGCTTGTTGATATCTATTCCTCAGTTAACATCATAACTCAGCGCTTGTCAGATCAGGGAAGCATATTAACTAGAGTTATTATATTTCAAAACAGTTAGGAGTGTTTTTTATTCTGACAGCTTCCCAGAGAGGGGAGTCTGTGATGAGTAGCTGTAGATATTTTACACTGGTAAGGAGGCTACACATTGCCAGTTATTACTGTTAAGGCCAACCTCAGGTAGCAGGTCGTAATTCTCTCCAGAGTCCTCCATTTTAATTCTTGTCACGCCACAAAGTTATTTACTCCCTTTACCAAGCTAACAGCTGCCAGCCAAGTGCAGTTTTATGGAGTTACAGAATTTTAGAAAGGGTCCGGGGTGGGGGGAGGAACTCTACAGGATATCTTATGAGTCTTCCTTTTCCTGTTGAAGATACTGATGCCCTTTCATTATTGAGGACTTAACTACGCTCTGGCCTAGAGAAGGTGTTTAATTTGTTGCTTCAAATTATCCAAGTGACTTGTCCTGTTCTAGCATCCAATTCATTCATTGTCTGTCTCCGTCTCTTTCAATGCACCGTTACCTACAAAAAAATTGCTTTTGCAGTTTTAATGTATTGTTTTGCAGTAAGCCAATGGAAACCTCTATATAGAAATAGTGCCATATTCTATAATAAGTATTCACAGAAATTAATTTATCCAGATTAAAAAAAAACAAAAAGAACTACCAATTGAAAAAGGGTTTTCTGGTAGATGCGCATTTACAAAGGGCCATAACAGGAACAGAACCAATGGATACAAAACAACATTCCCTTTCTATAAGAATATTACAAAATTACTATAGCCAAGAATAAGGTGAGACTTTTGGAAAATGTTGACAACAATAAAAAGTCATTTGGTGAAGCTGTGTTGTGATGTAAAAAAATGCTGTCACTCATTAATTATGTAAATAGATGGTTTTAAATGAAACAACTGTATGGTTAGCTAATGACAGAGAGAAAGTAGATGCACAATTCTTTTTCAGTTCTTTGAGAATGACTTTCAGAAGAGATAGTTCAGGAGCACTGACAGTAGAGTGAGGTGAGTAATCTTTAAGAAAAACAATTACCCTAAATGCTTTTCATCTTCCTTATTCCAATAGATTATATCACAGAATAATACCTAAACCTAGGTGAGAGCATTTTATTCTGCAGTTCAAGTAGTGACAGTTGCTATGTAGGTGTGAACTTTTTGAGTTTTTCACAAAGTAGATACAACAAACTATATGTATGTGAACTTGACTTGGATTCTGGGAAAGACATCAAGGACCTTAGATAGCATTCACGTGTGTGTGTGTGTGTGTGAGTGTGTGTGTATACATGTACCCTCAAACATTTGAGCTGGAAGAGGAAAAATAGTGATTGTTCAGATATTGTGTGTCTTTGTGGTTAGTCATTGGACTGTTGAGTAGGGAAAGTTTTTAAACCTGGTGTATCTGAATGTGAACTTACTGTTGAGTAGAAGTTTACCTTGTGTGTAATATGGAGAAATTGGACAGAAGAATTGATTTGTAACAGGTTAAATGACTGTGTCAGCCTTCATTAATTTTAAGCACAGTGGAACACTTTTGAAGATATTTACACATTTTTCTTTAACAGTAACATCTATACAAAGACCAGGATTATGCTGTTTAAACAGATTAAGAATCTAAAATTTGGAAAGTGTCTGGAGATTGTTCAATCTGACTGTTGTGGGGGGGTGGGTAAGGAGACATAAAACTCTCCTTGTCTCGTGGGGTAAGCATTTGATATTTCTAGGAATTAACAGGGAAGTAAGATTTATCTTTCTAAATTTAGAAGTAAGTGTTAATGTGCAAAAATCTCAGGGATTCATCTTTTCATGTATCTTAACTTATTTGAGCTTGAAGTTTTTTATCTGTAAATGAGGAATGTTGCCAACTACAAAATGAAGTGTGAATTACTCCATTCAGACCCTTCATCTCATGTAGCAGCTGTTATACAGGTTAATATTAGGCACCTGAAATCAGCTAGGTTCTAAATAATGAGGAATTGAGTTGGCTAGATAAATGGAATGCAAGCTTTATATAGATCTTATTTTCTGCAAGAGCTGTCCTTGATCAATGGGTTTAAATAACAACAAACTTAATTTTCTTAGAGAACACATCGCTACATTTTATCTCTTTGAAAGCTTTATAAAAAGGCAAGAGAAACAAAATAAAATGCCTGAAATCCAAATATCAATATCAATATTCAATTTTATTGTAACACCTGCCATCAACATAACTTACCCACAGTTAATGTTTGTGAAATCATTGTGCCAAGAAATGGCAGGCATTGTTTTTGTTAAAAGATAAACTGAGGCACATTAAAATTTTCCAGAGTCAGAGCATAAATTGATTCAAATCGGGCAGCGTCAAAGTGGGTTAGGACGACTCCACTAACAGGAGCTAAGGGGAGAGGTTTTTGTAGAGAAGATGTGAAAACAAAGCAAGGACATTGTTTGCCTGGCTACAGTTTTGAGCAGGTCCCTTATTTGGGAAAGCCTAGTTGGCTGTTTGTGACTGGGTGTTCTTACTTTTAATTTTTCTGGGATTTAAGTTCATTGACTCTGGCTTTGGTTTTGGTTTACTAGTCTACCAAAGGCTTTAGAACCACCTCAGCCTACTGGCTTACTTGTTTAACTACTTTAACATTTTTAAACATGTCAAATGGTAACAAATTTACAAATATGAATTATACCCAGGTAAACAGTTGTATATGAAGCCACAGTCTAATTTAAGGGAACTGATTATTCCTTTCCCTGTCTCATGCCCTCTATAAATGGCTAAATTAAAGTCCAAGAATATCACAAAGACAATAATTGGATTTATATGGAAAATATAGTTCAGTGGTTAAAAACCAGGGCTTGGGGCGCCTGGGTGGCTCATTCAGTTAAGCGTCTGACTCTTGATTTGGGCTCAGGTCATGATCTGAGGATCGTGAGTTTGAGCCCCTCGTTGGGCTCCCTGGTGGGTGTGAAGCCTGCTTAAGATTCTCTCTCTCCCTCTCCTCCTCCTCTTCTCCTTCCCTCTCTAAAAAGAAAAAAAAAAAAAACCTGCAAAAACCAGGGCTCTGGACTCAGTATAACTATATAACTAATATAGAATTCTAGTGACACATGGTAGAATCTAGGATGAGTAATTTAATCTTCTGTAAAATAAGAATGATTATAATATTTATCCCATGGGGTTATTTTGAGAATTAAATTAGATAATATAGATAAATTGGATGGTACATTTCTGGCACCTAATAAGTAGATTTTGTTTTAAGGGAAAAAAGTATTTATGAAGAAATGTATTGTATACAATGTTAGTAATTTGTCTTTTTAGGGTGATGCTATCAAATTATGTTTTAATTTAAAAGGTAAAATATGCATATCAGTCTTTGAAAAGATAGAAACAATACAAAAACATAAATTATGGAACTTAACAACAACACACTAAGTATTTTGGATAATTGATAATTTTGACTATTTTAGCCATAGAAAGAGTGTTTTTTCCAAATATTTTAAAGACTGCGTGTGTTTGTGTGTGTGTGTGTGTGTGAGAGAGAGAGAGAGGAGAATGTGCTTATTAATATGAAATTTCACTGCAAAATATATTAGTACATTTTACCTACTAAAATATGAATTTTAGTCAGTATGTCCTAAGGGTATATTTTATAGCTGCTACAATCTTAAAAAATATAACCTTGTTGCAGATTTATGCTGGAAGGAGTTGATCTTTTTTTCAAGACTGTGGAATAGCTTGAATAGCAACAGAAAAGCAGGGTTTGTAATAGATGGTCCCTATTACTCTGCTGGTTTATCTGATATTTCTGTATTACATTTAAGATCTGTAAGCTTACGATGATGACCGTAGTGAGGAAATGCAAGCCCACTCCATCGCACTGTTGATGCCACTTCAATCTCCTGTTAGAAGTTGTATGCCTTTAAAACACAGACAAAGGTGAAATAGAAATGCCATAGGATCAGTGTTTCCTTTTCTGTAAAAAGAATATAGTAATACTTGCCATATGGAATTATTATGGATATTAACTGATTTAATATAAATCAAAGTCAATATGCAAAACTTGTCTCATAATAGGTAGAACTAAATGTTAGTGGCAATGAATAAATCCGTGTTTCTGTCATCAGATTGGCTTGCATTGAAAATTGAAGTAGGTCTTAGGGAAATAATAACCTGAGACATCAATTTATTTAAATTTAACATTAAAAAAATAAAAAAAAATTAACATTGCCACATATATCACATAATGTCAGCCATGTTCTCTTCTTCCTTGCCTGTCTGCATTGCATTTTTTCAAGAGCATGACCATTCTCTTTGACCTATTTGGTATACCAGTAGTGAGAAGATTTATACCAGATATATAGTCTTTTCAACTACTGGGCCCACACTAAGTTTAAATTTTGGTAACATCGCTTAGTAGTTGTCTGCCTTTGGAAAAGTTACTTAGCCACTCTTTTGCTCATTTGCTTGCCTGGAAAAGAAGGATAACTATGGGTCCTCACTCCTAGGATAGGCATGAGGACTAAAGGTAATGTGTAATGAGTAAAGCACTTAGAAAAACTCAGATCTCAATAGATGTTACCTATTGTTTTCTGCATCATGTAGAGCAATATCTCATGATACTAGTTTGTATGCCTGTCATCTACAGGAGACTCTGAGCTCCTGAACAGTAAGGAAAATGTTACTTATCTTTCTGTATTTCAAGTCTATTCTAATTTCAAGCAAGTGGCAGAAAGTTAATATTTTGACTGTTGTTATACTTAATTTTAAAAGTTTTCTCAAATGCAAATTCCCTGGTTTTGTTTTGTTTTTAATTATTAAAAAGCTTTTATTTATTTATTTGAGAGAGAGACTACCAGCGGAGGGGGGGGGGGAGAGGGAGAGGGCCAAGCTCAATTTCTTTACTTAGCTTATTATGACTTATAGACATTATTTTTAATTAAACTGAAAGAAAAAAAAACCCATAAGAATAAAATGTCCCTGAACTGTAGTGTCAGTGCAGACATGTAACTAAGAAAAGAGCTACAAGCACTTTTTGGTTCTAGCAAAAAATCTAAACCAAGATATGAAGCAGAAATAGTTAGAAAGGGAAATCTGTATCACAGAAGACTGGACTATGGTAATAAGAATAAGTGGAAAGGAGAAAGAAAGGATTTATTTTAAAAGTTGTTTTAAGAGAAAAATATATATGATTTTATGGGGCACAATTTGAGATTTAAATGTTTGGATTTGTGAAGAGAGAATCCAATGGCATTTTGAATAAAATTTAGTTCTGGTCATCTAGGGGGTACCCAGAAATTTAAGGCATTATAAACACCTGTTAACAGGAAATTCAGGGGCACCTGGATGGCTCAGTCGGTTAAGTGTCTGCCTTCAGTTCAGGTCATGATCCCAAGGTCCTGGGAGCCAGTCCCGTATCAGGCTCCCTGCTCAGCAGGGAGTCTTCTCCCTCTGCCTCTGCCCCTCCAACCTGATTGTGCTCTCTCTCACTCTCTCTCTCTCTCAAATAAAATCCTTAAAAAAAAACAAACTAACCTCTAAAGAAATTGAGTTAGTATTTGCTGCTAAAACACACTACAACTTCCTAAACACCATTTTAAATAGTCTATCTGCATTTGTATGGCTGCTTTATGAAACAGTCTGTATCCTTTTTCAGAAAGGTTTTGTGTTATCACTGGTTTGTACAAGTTAGGGAAACTATCACTAAATAGTTTTGTTAAATTTGCTTTAAGTGATAATGATTATATACTTTAAAATGCATTAAGGAAATTTCTATTTTTATTGGGGTATTTAAGACAAAGTTTGTAATTCAGCGATTTCTTTGATATGATTATGTGAATTTTGGCTAAATATTTTTTCTAAACAACAACTATTTGAAAAATAGAAAAATACGCTTGAAAACAAAACTAGTTTTGCTAATGGGTTATCATTTAGATCCTAAGTATTCATTAACCAGGAGGTGGCTAATGAGCAGATGTTTAATGAGCAACAAAAATGAATAGACAGGTTTTTTTCTTTTTTATTTTACACTGACTGAAGGTATAGATGTAGTTGATGAAATAAAAAAACTTAAAAAATATCCAATTTGATGTGACTCGATGGAAAGACATTCTAATAATAGAACTTAATATGGTTTGGAAACTTTCATTAGAATTTCAGAGAAGTATTGATACAATTTTAGAGATAAATGAAAGTAATACACAAACAGCATCTAAAGTTATAGAAACAAATGTAATCAACTCATGTTCAATATATTGTTTTCTTGTCTTCTTTTGTATCTCATTAGGTAATTGCCATGTTACTGCTCATTTACTGGGGTAGGAAATTCTGTATATCTGTGGATACCTCCATCTTGGGTTCAAGTTTACCTACCTGAGATTTCTTATACACTATGCATCTCTCATAAGATAATCACAAGGCTACTAGAAAAGCAATAGAAAAATTTGCACACACCTTTAATAGTAAAATATTTGGAAGATCGATTAAATGAGTTTGTATTTTATAAAAGGGAAAATCCCAATCTTCAGATGACTTTCCATTTTGAAACAGCTGTTTTTTTCACTGGCTTCTATTTGGTCTATCATTTAAAACTAATTTTCAGATATAGATCTCTTAAATTTTGGTCTCCTAAGTGAAATTTTTCAAAGAAGCAAGTTGTTATCCCTTTACCTTAATAAAATTCCTTTGCTGGTCCATCTGTGCAAATATTTTCCTTTTATGGGCCCTTAAACACTACATTTTATTAATGATCAGTTGTAATTTTACTTTACTTCCCTACGATAATCACCAAAACAAAAATCACAGCTTTACTCTGAATTTTACCTCATGCCTGCTCATGAAATCAAATTGTTTTATTTAATCCCCTCCTCAATCTAAATATGGAACACTGTTTAGAGAGTAACACAGTTGAATTAATCATAATTTATTCCGTAATTTATCTCTGTAGTCATTAAGGAAATTTTACAGTATTAAGCTAATATATTTTTCTTTATTTTTATATTTAATTTATGTACTGATGCAGCTAAACCATACAGATTAAATACAAATGTAATTTGTACAAATTCAAATGTAATTTTTCATGTCCATGAAATACCACAACATTAGGTTTCTAATTACATGTTTGGTTCTTTTTAATGGATTTATAATTGATAGCAAAGACCCTTCTGAATTGCCTAATAAAAAGAGTATGAGAATTGGAATCAGCTACTGAGTATCATAGCCACTTCTTCCTCTGTGTCACTATAAAGAATTTATCTGTGTGTTACTATAAGGAATTTATACCCTGAAGTTTTCATTTAATATTGTAGTTAATATTACATAAGATTATGCATAGAAATGAGCTTTTGAAAATGTGAATAGTATGCAAGTATAGGTATTACTATTGGGGTAGGGGTGCCTGAAGACAACCTAATTATTACTCTAGATTATTAGATACACAGTAATCTTACAGGTCTCTCTCAGGTCAAGTGACTGATTGAATGACTACTTGCATTGACTGACTAGAACTTGAAAAATTTGGCTGTTTATCTAATTCACACTGAGTACTGTAAAATGCAAAACTGGGTTTATTCCTCATGAATCCATTTTAATATGATCAACTCCTTAATTTGTGTTTCACAAACTCTCCCAGTTTATAACAGAGATAGAAAAGTGAAAGTTATAAATTTCTTTAAGGATGCTCTGGAGAAACTATCATTTTAGAATCCATGTAATTTAATTATACCAAAATCTGCTTTTAGCAGGATTTAAGTCAGAGATTATGTGCTACTCATGTGACTATTTTTTTGGGGGGGGGCGAGGATTATGAATATCAACAGAGCTCTAGGGTCTCAAATACCATCCATTTGGCCAAAATAAGGAATATGGATTGATTCATATTGCTTTCTTTTTTTTTTTAGGATTTTATTTATTTATTCATGAGAGACAGAGAGAGAGAGAGAGAGAGAGAGGCAGAGGGAGAAGCAGGCTCCCAAGGAGCAGGGAGCCCGATGCGGGACTTGATCCTGGGACCCTGAGATCATGACCTGAGCCGAAGGCAGACACTTAACCATCTGAGCCACCCAGGCGCCCTCATATTGCTTTCTGTGTTCTTCACTGACCCATTTGGTTCCTTCCTTTTTTTTTTTATTATTATGTTATGTTAATCACCATACATTACATCATTAGTTTTTGACGTAGTGTTCCATGATTCATTGTTTGCATGTAACACCCAGTGCTCCATGAAGAACGTGCCCTCCTTAATACCCATCACCAGGGTAACCCATCCCCCCACCCCCCTCCCCTCTAGAACCCTCAGTTTGTTTTTCAGAGTCCATAGTCTCTCATGGTTCGTCTCCCCGTCTGATTTCCCCCCCTTCATTCTTCCTCTCCTGCTATCTTCTTCTTCTTCTTCTTTTTTTTTTTTTTAAACATATAAGGTATTACTCCAGCTCTATGTTATGCCAACCCCACCTAGTCTAGTATTTCACTTTTGGATTTGTAACATTTTTGTTTGTCTCACTAGAATGCAAGATATCAGACTCACAGACTGTGTCTTACTGGTCTTTGGATTCCCCATAGGGTTCGTCACTGGTCTAGCAAGGGGCTGAAAGATGTTTTAGTATTGGGTGTATTACCTTTTTGGTGCCTCACTCTCTTGATCAGGGAAATGAAAATGAACACATTATGTAAGTCCCTGTGTGATTGTAAGAGTTAAATGGGTTAATGCCCTAAGCCAGTGCTTGGCATACATGGGCATTAAAAATGTTAGTTATTAATTGGTTATCATTAGTGTTCTTTTCTTGAAAGTTGTAGGAACTCTGAGAGTGCTATCCAAAATGAATTTGGCTGTGAAAATTATTAAATATTTATTGGTAGCAGTATGAGAACGTTGATTTCTTTTTATCAAGTGACTTTAATTTTGGCAGTCTTCAGACCAAGTAGTCTGGGCCCAGCATCACTTGATGTGTACCAGCTCCAGAGAGGGCTGTCAACAGCAGATTTTTAAAAATTTTTTATTTAAATTCCAGTTAGTTAACGTACAGTGTAATCTTAATTTTAGGTATACAACTTAGTGATTCAACACTTCCATACAACACCTGGTGCTCATCACAAGTGCCCTCCTTAATTCCCATCCCCTATTTCACCCATTCCCTACCCACCTCCCCTCTGATAACCACCAGTTTGTTCTCTGGATTTTTGTCTCTTCAGGAACTGCTTCAGTTGTAGATGGTCCCATGCAGAGGGAGAGAGAGAGAATCTTAAGCAGGCTCCACGCCCAGTGCAGAGCCCAGCTCGGGGCTCAGTCTCACAACCTGGAGATCATGACCTGAGCCCAAATCAAGAGTCAAACACTTACCCCACTGAGCCACCCGGGTGCCCCAATATCTCTCTCTTCTTAATCCTGTATCCCTCCCTCCATTTTCACAGGTGTTGATCCCAAGAACTCTCCTTAATAAACATCCTAAATGCTAAAGCACCTCAGAGGCTCTTTCCAGGAAACCCAGCCTGAGATACACAATGCTGTACATTTTCACATAGTGGATGTGTAATGAACAGATATAAACCTGAGCTGGAGAACAAAGTACAAAGCATTTTACCTTCAGCATCCAAAGTTTTTGCAACTCAGGTTTCCTAGGCTACGTGAGGCTGGGGATAAGACTAATCACAACAGGTGTTTTGCTCAGTGTTGTAGCTTTGGCGCCTAGCACAGCGTCTGATGCTCTAACAGTCTCGTGACAAATACTGTTGTGTGAGAGAGCAGGCGGGATATTTCTGTAACTTTGTAACATTTTCTGTTTAGCAACTTCTGTTGCCCACTCCTCCTCCAAGTCAACCCTTTGGGTTCTCACAAAATTGTAGGAATATATTTATTTCTGTTACTGCAAGACAGTTACTGATTTTCTGTTTTGCTACTCTCCGTGGCAAAGATATAACAGAAACAGTGGCTCGGGTAATCAACCTCAAAGACATTTCTCCATAATTGTTATTGTTGATATCAGGCTAGCCTCTCCAATGCAAAGAGGGACTCTTTTAACCATGATCGTAGTATAACTGGGGACTCTAACTCATGATGCCTTTTACTTCAGTGCATTCCAGAGATTTTCATCCAGGTCCTACTACAGGTGTGACTTGTAACATCTTTCTTTCTAGCACAGAGAAGAGATTCTGTGGGGCCTATGCTGGACAGAGTCTAAGGAATCGTCATCTACACTGAGCATTAAAATCTTTCCTTCCCCCAAACTCATAAACTCCATCTTCCTTAGAATGAATTTCTTTCCCCGGAAGACTTTTGGTCCCTTAGGCAAATAGACCTCTGATGACCCACACAATAATCCTGCCAACCAGACAGGCTCAGACAGGTTAGAAACCCTATAATGAACCTAATTTAGGTTCCAGCTGGAGTTTCCACTATAATTAGAAAGTAAATGATTAAAAAAAAAAGTAAATGATTGTATAGTATCTTGCTTATTCTTTTCCTTTAAAGCAAAAGATAAAAACAGACACTATTAGACTATTCAGCACCGAACTCTTGGCTTTTTATGGAAATTTAGAGAAAATAAAGGGTTCATAAGCCTCAGATGGTCAATTCTGTATTTTTTTTCTATTTTTGTATTTTGTTGTACTTCACTATTCTCATTACCATTTTTCACCATTTACTCACCCTTTAAGGGTATGTATATAATTTCTTTTACTTAGAGCAGATGATTTATTGAATAGCAGCAAAAAAAAAAAAAAAGCCAAAAGCCAAAAAATGTGATTTTTTTTTATGTTCTATTGTGAAGACGTTGAGAACCAGTTATATGATTTTATAGAATTAACAAATTATATTGATAGGCCTTATTTAAAATTTTAAAATTTGCTTCTGAGTATTTAAATTTGGAAACAGAAAATGAATTTGTAATATAAAAATTGTGGATGGGCAGGAGGGTATAGTTGATAACTTTTTCTCATTCTTTCGTGTTATCTATATTTTCAGTAATTTTTTATTACAAATTCTGATGAAACTCATCTGTGAAATATGTGGACCATTTACCATTTTAAATAGTTAACTTTCATTAATTTCCAATTCTTTTTATGTGTTTTTCCCTCCTTAGGTTTCCCGAATTCTGAAGGTCAACTTTGTGGATTACATTTTATAAATAATCTATTGTTGTCTCTAAATTTAATTTTTTGCCATTTGTTTTCATGTGACATCTTTTCAAATTATTAATTTCTATATATATGTTTATGTCCCCTTATATTATTCCTTATGCTATGTATTTTTCTCTAATTTTTTTGGTCACAAGTATGTTCTTTTTAAGAAACTAGCTTTTATTTTTTATTCACCTCTTTTTGTGTTTTATTTTCTGTTACATGAAATTTTTTTATCCATATTGGTCTTCTTTTTTTTAAGATTTTTTATTTATTTGACAGAGAGAGACATAGAGAGAGAGGGAACACAAGCAGGGGGAGTGGGAGAGGGAGAAGCAGGCTTCCTGATGGGCAGGGAGCCCGATGCAGGGCGCCAACCCAGGACCAAGGACCGTGGGATCATGACCTGAGCGCAAGGCAGACACTTAACCACTGAGCCACCCAGGTGTCCCTATACATACTGGTCTTCTAAATTTTCTTTAATTTGTTGCTAATTTCTTCTCCAGATATAGTATATGCTTTACTATATATGCTATTCCCATAGGTTTAGATCTAAACTATTCTTTCTTTAACTCTGTATCTTTATATAATTGGGAATCTCAGTTTTTATTTCCGTGTATGTTTAGAAGATGATCCTTAGAAACACCAATTACTCAGCCCAACCTAACATCTAGAATGAAATTTCATATTTTCGCTGGTTTGACTTCAGAATTAGAAACTCTAATTTTGATAAAATAAGCTTTGTATCCTACAGGTCATTCTTCCCCAGTCGACTGTGATCACCAAAATTTTTTGTCATTTTGTAATATTGCATAGTCTGATTATAAATATTTTCAATTATATTACATATTAGGAGTCTAGGCATAAATATAAATTCATTGTTGAATATAGTTTGGACAATATTGCTGTACTATACATGATATAATGTACTCAGACAGTTGATTTGCTTTTAAAAATTCACTTTAACTCTTTTACTTCAATTTGTAAAATGTACTACTAATATACTCCTGTGGTCTAACTTCATAGATTAATGTAAAAAGTTAAGATTATAACTTTGATTCAGTACGTGAAAATATACTACTCATATATAGTAGCTCATATGATTATAATAAAATATATAGAGGCATGGTTTGTAATCATAGACTTGATAAAATCTATTAAGTTGTACTGGTGAAGAGTAATTATCTAAATATCAATATTAACACACACATATATAATCAGTATATATTAATACCTCACATGTTCATGATTTATGATTTTAGACACTCAATTATTAGACATATTTGAGAGTTCCATCTACAAGTCTGTGCATAAGTAGAAACAAAATACCAATGTGAAGTTTCAAAACCTGAGAGAAAATACTGTCTCCAGCTTAGTTTATAGCTGGCAACTCTATAATAGTAATTCAAAAAGTAAATAAATTTGTTCCAAAAGAAGTTCTATCAAGCTCCACTTTAAATTGTTGGAAGATAAATAAATTGAAAATTTGATTTGAGCAATATATTTTTGTAAAAGTTAATTCAAGTCTGCCCATTAAATTTAGATTCTGAACGTTTGTCTTGAAGAGAAATATGCGTGTGGGAAAAGCATGACAAACCTGAATGTGTACTACTTACTTGAAGCTAACCTTTAACTTTTTAAAATTCTTCTCTCCTAGTCTTGTGAAAATAATCGATGAGAGTGTTTCTGTCTCATACATCTTTACAGATAAAAACCTTCTTAAAGTGAAATTTCTTAAATGCACAGATAAGGAAGCTATCACTTAAAACCCTAAGTTTGGATTGTTTTATTTTAAGATTCACGGGAAAATGTGTATCACCAACACTTTAATGAAAAATGAAACAAAGATACCAGCTACAGGAAAGAAATTCATGTATCTATTTCTTTCTCTAGGATTTCTTAAATTTTGGGCAACCCAACGTTGTTACCTGTTATGTTTGGTATATATTTGATATGTCTGGATAAGCAGAGAAAAAAGGTTAAAACAGGGAAGCCACTGGAGCACCTGGGTGGCGTAGTCGGTTAAGCATCCAACTCTTGATTTCAGCTCAGGTCATGATCTCAGGGTCATGAGATTGAACCCCATCTCGGGCTCTGGGCTGAGTGTGGAGCCTGCTTAAGATTATATATATATATATATGTATATATATAAATTATTAATTATATATTATATACATATTAATATTAATATAATATTAATATTTAAAAAAAAGAAGCCACTGAAGTAAGCTAAATTACCTCCCAAACATTTAGACATCAACACCTGATCATTTTGTGAAACCATTCAAATAATTTGTGTGTGTATATGTGATTATCCACTGGGCAACTTAGTAGGATAGTTTAAAGGTAACTTTATCATCTCTCTTGATCTAGCAAGGTATTATTTAATAGGTCATGAGCATGAAACTACACTGATGATTCCCTTTACTAAAAATAATGATAGTTTCAATGTATTAATAAGGTATGTTTTAGGTAGAGGATAATGATGGGGAGCCTGAGATACTTTGAGAGCAGTCCTTCTTGACCGGTGTCTTCTTAGTCTATGCACAGTAATTTGAAGTAGGACAAACAGTTCCTTAGTTGTGTATAAGTACAAAGCATAGCACATCTCAAAACAAAATGGGAAGCACTGGGGGAAGTGCCAGTAGAGGTTAGTGGTTAGGAGAAGGCTCAGGAGCCCCCAGTGTGGGATTAGACTAATAATCTCATCACTCTGTGCCTGTTATTTGTACTTCCTAAGCCTTAATTTCCTCATTTGTAAAATCATAATAAGGAGCCTATCTCACAGACTTGATAGAGGAATTGAAAGAGAAAATCCATGTTAATACAATGTCTGGAACATCCCATGCTCAGTAATTGTTAGCTCTTATCACCATTATTATTACACTTACATATCCCTAAATGTATATTACACATTTCTATGGGAGTAGAAATCCATTAGGATGAATAAAAGATAAAATAGTACACCTGTTTTTAAAGTACCTCATTTTAAGACTAGCTTTATATCCAATAAATGGTTTTCTCTCTGGGGATAGAAAATCTGGCTTAGGCATTTTTATTTACACTGAATCAACTACTGTCTGTGACCATAGTTAAAACAAAACAAAACAAAACAAGAACAAAATCCAGTGTGTATATATTAGAAACCTTAGAAAGGCTGACAGGATTCATTTTAAGATCTAAATGTGGAGTCAGGTTGTTATATTTATTCACGAAACTTCCCAATAGTGTATACCTTGATCAACAACATGTATTGAATATATTTGTGAAGAAAAGTGGCAGAAACATTGTGGAAGTCCAATAGAAATTAATGAGGAAATAGAATTTATTTGACTTTTTCTCATTTTCTCCTACGATGTAATTTTATTTTACATTTGTAAGACTATGTCGCCAATTCTTCTAGCTCATTTATCAAGTTGCAAAAATTCCTCAAGAGACAAATTAAAATAAATAGGTAATTGCCAGTGGAGAGCAAGTGACAGAGATATGTGTTGTTTTTATCACAAAAGACTTCTATTGCTGCTTCTCCTAAAGAAAAAACTGATCTGAAAGCCAAGGAGGAGTCAGTCCTGTTCAAGGTAACTTAATTCACCGAATTGTTGCTGCTATAGAAAATTAGAGTGTAGCTTTGATTTAGACATTTAAA
This sequence comes from Neomonachus schauinslandi, assembly GCF_002201575.2. Lineage (NCBI taxonomy): Eukaryota > Metazoa > Chordata > Mammalia > Carnivora > Phocidae > Neomonachus > Neomonachus schauinslandi. The sequence goes on along the minus strand of NC_058403.1, from coordinate 22,548,441 downwards.
ATTGAGAATAAACAGAGCTAGAAAATTATATCATGATGAAAAGGCAAAGGGCAACCTGCATATTTGAGAAGGGTACACTTTAGTAATTGGAGCTGGAATCAGGTAACACCAAAGAAACCAATCTTTGACTCTTTGTACTTTTTTTTTCTCTCCCATCTATTTTTTTTTTTTGGCATTATATATCTTCTTTAATAGTATGTTGGAATGAATACTTTTTATTATCCATAATCCTACTCCTTTGAGAAATACCTTTGAAGGAGTGTTTCTTTGTTATATATTTTGCCCCCAAAAACCTTAAATATAATTGTTGAATCACTATATTTTATGCCTGAAACTAATGTAACATTATGAGAAATATACTGGAATTAAAATAAAAAAGTAATAAGCGCAACCTTAAAGAGAAAAATTTATAATATTAAACTTATGATAAACTTATAACATAAGCTATATAGAAGTATTAAATATGTAATATCTAAACTTATCATATTGGAAAAGATTTTGATATCTAAAACCAGATTTAAAGGCACACTTCTAGGAGGAGTTAAAATGCTTTCTTTGTAAGTGCTTTAAACTTCACCTTTTATGCTTCTCCCTCTCCCTCTGCCTGCTGTTCCCCCTGCTTGTGCTCACTCTCTCTCTTTCACTGACAAATAAATAAATAAAATCTTAAAAAAAAATAAAATAAACTTTACCTTTTAAATGTTGATGAAAATATTATACAGAATTTACAATAGCAGTTACTTGAAGGCCAAAAGATTACCGGGAAGAGGAGAGTGTGTGATTGCACCAAGTACAAATAAGCTATTGAGATGTAATAAAGAGATGGAATTATTTGTCAGTGGATAAACCAGTTATATATTCTGCTTTCATAGTTTGAATGGTTTACCATATAATGACAGTTCCACTTTGAAAATATCCTATATATAGCCCTAATATACTCAAGGTTTCCAGACTTCAGAGGAGTAACCTCTACTTTTATTGTCCAGTACTTGAACACGTATATTCCACAACTGTAAGTGATCCCTGATCAGGATAAAGTATTTACACATTCTACAAATTCAGATTGTTACTTGTCATCTCTCATCTGATCTTTCTCATAACTTCTCCCCAATTATAACTGGTCTTCTTGGGAACATCTCCACACAATTGATGCTCTTACATTAACCAAGGCATTTCTGAAGTTGTCATTTTTAAAAGACTTTTTCCTAAGGGTTGAAGATAATAGAATGCGGTGACAACATTAACTAGCTGAAACTGGGGATCACTTGCCTCTGCTCCTAGAGGCTTCTGGCTTCTCATCTTCCCTGTTTTTTTTTTTTTTTTTTTAACAGCCATTTCTCTCTTCAGACCCTCATCTTCATTATGTGATACTCCCCAGATGTTAACCTTACTTACACAAGACCAGAAAATCCAACTCCTCTATCCAGACCTCAGCCACTGGGAAGAGGACGTGATGTTCTTTTAAAGGTTTTCCTGTTCCCAATCAAAATGACTTCTCTATAATTGGATGTAATGCTTAACACTTCATCAAGAACCACCTGCACCAGTGATCGGTAATGCTCAGGAATTCTTGATGGATTGATGACAAATGCTTAACAAAAAAAATGTAACAAAGTGGTCCCCAAGTACCTTTCTCTCCCACCCCAAAAAATCTAGCTTTCCAAAGGAAAAAGAAAAAAAAAAGATGAAAGATTAAATAGCACTCTGTTCCCACTTTCAGTAGCTTATTTTCTTTTTCTTTTTAAAATACAATTGACTCTATTCCCTATGCTATATTCCCACTTTCAATAGTTTAAATTTCAGAAATACTGGGATCTAGTTGAGGGTGTGTGTGTGTGTGTATTCTGTGATGTTATTTCATTGTGCTCATGGATACCTAAGAGCAGTTTTCACATTATTATGCTGAGAACACCTTAAATACCCATCTACTCTATAATAAAGCAAACTATATTTTATTGTTGATTTATATTAAAGGCATCATCAAACATTTGTTGATACATTCAAAGAAAAATAAAGAGAAACATAGCAGTTGGCTACAGAGTTAGAAGTATGTTATGTCAAGGATATGATTTACATACATTTTGAAACACTTTTGTTTTATCCCTGGTACATTCAGCTGTTTGTGGAAGCAGGCTTATGCTGAAATTTACAGGAATTATTATTATTATTATTTTATTTCACTTGTATATTGACTCACTGGGTCATGTTTTTTCCATGTTGGCTAAACAAAAAATTAGTTTTTTTCTCTTAATTTTTATTTTTTGATATAGGAAAATAGCTTTTCCATTCTTCAGTACATTTCACATTTCTTACTGCAGCCAACCAAATACAGATGTCTTTATATTAATTTGCATTACACTGTTTCAGGCTCCCTCATACCTTGTTTGAAGGACCATCCACGGTCATTGGTTTCCAATAATTGCTTAAAATATGACACTCAAACTTGACTTAATAACCCAGATATTTCTTGACCATGGGTGAGTGTTTTTCTCCCTTTCCTCCTCTTCCTCAACCCTCCTCCTCTTCCACCTCCTTGTCCTCCAGCTGACTTGCCCACTCTCACTGTCTTCTGACATGGACATTATTTCTTTTAAAGCAGCTTCAGTTTTCGTTAGCTATTTCATCTACCATGTCACGTTTGACTCTTTTTATGCTTGAAATGAAGACTATTTTAGCTTATATATGTCAACTTCTTTGCATTTTGTATTTTTTGATTTAGTGCATAGGGTTTGACATATAAGAGAAATATAGATGAAGGCAGGGAAAGAACCTTATACTCTGTCAGCTGATTGAGAAGAGAATATTTAAAGCTGAAGTTTGAAGCTAAATAAGTCAGAGATTTGGGGACATTAATAAGATGTGGTATTGGAAGAAAATAGTGTGAGCAGAGATAGAGTGTTTCAGAATTTCAGATTTGACTTTGGTTAGCTTAATTTAAAACTCCAATGAGATATCATCTCACACCTGTTAGGATGACTATTATTTAAAAAAAAAATTAATTGTTGTTTAGGATGTAGAGAAATTGAAACCCTGGTATACTGTTGGTGGGAATGCAAAATGGTGCAGCTGCTACAGAAAACAGTATGGAAGTCATTCAGAAATTAAAAATAGAACTACCATATGATCCAGCAATCTCATTTCTGGGTATTGATCCAAAAGACGTGCAATTAGTATCTCAAAGAGATATTAATATGTCCATGTTTATTGCAGTGCTGTTCTCAAGATGTAGAAACAACCTATATGTCCATCAACAGATGAATGGATAAAGAAAATATAATGCAATATCATTCTGCTTTCATAAAGTAGCAAATTCTGCAAACATGTGACAACATGGATGAACCTCATGGAAAGACAAACACTGCATGATTCTGTTTACATGAGGTATCTAAGATTGTCAAACTCATAGAATAAAAAAAATGGAATGGTGGTAGCTGGGATCTGGGAGAAGGGGGAAATGGAGAACTACTAATCAATGAGCATAAAGTTTCAGTTAAAGAAGATGAGTAAGTTCTGGGAAGCTGCTGGACAACATTGCAACTATAGTCAACAATTAGCCTGGTGATGGGTATTAAAGAGGGCACATTCTGCATGGAGCATTGGGTGTTATGCACAAACAATGAATCATGGAACACTACATCAAAAACTAATGATGTAATGTATGGTGATTAACATAACATAATAAAATAAAATAAAAAAAACAATACTGTAGACTTAAACATTGTTAAGAGGGTAGAGCTTACATTAAGTGTTCTTAAAAAAGTCTATTTTAAAAAGTTTAAAAATTAATATTTCACTCTAGATTTTGTGTCTGAGATGTATATGGGGAGTGTTTGTAAATAGGAACAGGATTAAATAATCATACTATTAGGGAACATTTTAACCTAAGAACCTTTTTATATTTAGAATACAATAGCCTGTTGTGTGTATTAATGTAGTCTTTATCTTTTACATAGCATTTATGATACAAGCCATATTTTATTGAGAATTTAAAAATGGTTTTGCACAGTATCCTCTTTGATTTTAAATTAACCTATTCTCAACCTCTATAGTGGTTCTCAGAGAGGATGTTTTGTTCCCCAGATGTAATGTCTAGAGATATTTTTGGTGGTCACAATTGTGCAATTAAGCAGAGGTGGAAAATAACAAAATTGGAATACTGTGATATGTCTGTTTTTCAATAACCACAGCTTAATGGGGGGAGTAAGTAGTATATATATATATGTACATCCGTGTATACAGGTATCCCCTACTTTCGGAAAGCTCTTGTTAAACCACTTCACTTTTACAAAAGACCTACATTAATACCTGTTTTTCCTAACTAAAAATCCAAAAAGGATTTTCACTGTTATTAAAAAGAAAAAATTGAAGAACAAAAATATCATTCAGTGTTTGTTTTGCAGCGAGCCATTTGTTATCAGAGGCAGCACACACCCAAGCTGCAAGCATGGCCCTGCCAGCCTCCTTCCCCGCAAACTACACTCAGCCTCTCAGTATCAAGCAGCCATATCTTGAACTGTGTCTGTGAGCATCTGTGTTCTATGTCGATTTATTCTGTGCATCTGTTAGCAAGTTGCATCCTCAGGCATGGGAAAAGCCTAAGAAAGGTTATTTTTTGGGTCTGGGGAAGCTCAAAAATTTTTTTCCATATAAATTAATGGTATTTGCTTCTTTACACCATTTCGGCTTATGAAAGGTTTCATAGAAATGCTCTACTTTCAGAGAACAGGGGAGACAAAGATAGAGATACAGATCTATGCAGGCATTCTTATTGGGAAAAGGAAGAAGGACTTTTGCCTGTTCACTGGTAAATTTTAATGTGACAAACTTGAGCACTAGGACAAGTAGAGGGGAAGACATGGGAGCTATAAAGTGATGAGGACCTGCTTGATGGAGAGTGCTCATGAATGGAGGGCAAATCATCCAGGGTCCTAGTAAAGAGACTTTTGTGGGCAATAGGCATGTAGCAAGAAATGCTAAGAGGGAAGGGAAAAATCCAAATGAAGATGGGACTAAAATGATTTTTTTCCCTTTTTTTCAAGTTTTTATTTAAATATAAGTTAGTTAACATACAGTGTAATATTAGTTTCAGGTGTAGAATTTAGTGATTCATCACTTGCATATGACACCTGGTGCTCATCACAAGTGCCCTCCTTAATGCCCATCACTCATCTAGCCCATCCCCCCACTCACCTCCCCTCCAGCAACCCTCCCTTTGTTCTCTGTAGTTAAGAGTCTGTTTTCTGGCTTACATCTCTTCCCCCACCCCCCACAATGTTCTTAAGTAATCTTCTCAGCTGACTTCTTCCTCTTCTCTCCAAGGTATATTAAGTTGCTTAGTGGAAAGAGAGGAAGGAATAGTATAAGGTTTGAAAAGATGTGAAGGTTCAGAATAGCTATGAATAGCAAAGAAACCAGCTATGGACATAAGCTGGGAGTCTGAAGAGTTCAGCTGAATGGTACCAATCTACATAATAGGCAGCTACTGCGATATTTCTATTCTAAAAGAGAGTTAAAGGCCATATTAAATATTAAACAGTTTCTTTCAGAGTGTTCTTGAAAATATAGCCTTAGTGTCATTTCAAGTTATTGCTGAAGCTTGGCTTGATTATTAGTTAGCTGCTGTTAACAACCACACTTATAGATACTGAACACATCATTTTTTTCTATTGTAAGGTGTACTGTTTTGTTTTTTTTCAGTTTTAAAGATAAAGAACAAGATCATTTAGATTTAGATGCATTTTATACAACTAGACTTAATAAATGTTAATGATCCCTTTCTTATCTGAGTTGAAGGAGATAGAGCTTTCTTATATTAAAAAGATGAAACTCTCAATAGATAATCTGATTAGAAACATTTAATTCATTCATTCAGTGATGAGTTAGAATTTAGACAGATAATTTCCCTGATGCTGTCAAAACAAAATATTTTTAAACCTTTTATTTCTTTGAAATATATACTAACTATGGCAAAAATTAGAAATTATATAGTTATTGGTATTGATTGGATGTTTAAAATATAAATTTGGTTTGACGTGTGGTTATGCCTTAAAGGTCTATTTATAGTCCTCTATTTGGGTCTGGACTTCTGTTATTTGATTCTGTTAATGTATTAAATATTCATGATGCATTTTAAAAATAATCTTTATTTACAGTGTTTTGATATTCAGTTACAATAATATCACAGAAATAATAGTAGTACTTTACTGTAATAGCAATTATCATCACATTGCACATTCTATATTGGAGAGCAGGCATAATAGAGAATAGAGGGTGGGGGAGAACCAACTTACAAAATAAGGATGTTCCAGCTCTCCTCACTTAAATGATAAAGCAAATATCACTCAGATGTTTACTTGGTTATCAGAAGTGGTCAAATGTAAAGTTAAAACATAAATTGGGGGAGACTGTTTTTTATTTTTATTTTTTTTAAGTGAGGAAAATGTCTTGAAGGAAAGAGGTGTTTTTTTATTTTTTATCTTTAAGTATCAGTATATACAGAAATGTAAACAAAGCTGAAGGATAGTAGTTGGGTGTACATAAAACTGCACCATCTGCAAAACACGAATGGCAACATCTCAAAATATTTTTTTGTTTTTTGGTTATCTTTTCTTAAATATACAGAAATCATCATCTCCATGTAGAATGCCATAGCCATAGAACATCTATTTTATTTTTTTATTTTATTTTTTTAAAAGATTTTATTTATTTATTTGACAGAGAGAAACACAGCGAGAGAGGGAACCCAAGCAGGGGGAGTGGGAGAGGGAGAAGCAGGCTTCCTGCTGAGCAGGGAGCCTGATGCAGGGCTCGATCCCAGGACCCTGGGATCATGACCTGAGCCGAAGGGAGACGCTTAATGACTGAGACACCCAGCCACCCCTAGAACATCTATTTTAATAACATCAATAAGTCACAAAAAATAACAACTTATACAGAGTTTCATTATCCCCCTATGATATACAACCAACAAACAGTTGGCATCTACTCAGTGCCAATCTTAGGCAGTCAGGGATTACAGCATGGCTGCCCTTTCAGGACTTGATAACCACAGAGGAAGCTGGAGGGAGACAATTACATAAATAGGAAGAGCATTGTGATACATAGGAGTAGAGATGATATAATTTTTATTTTATTTATAAGGATACTGAGACTCAGAGAAAGAAAGCATTTGTCTCCAGCTAGGTTGTTAGACTGGTAAAAAGTAGAATTTGAGTTCAGACCTATTTTATTTCTGGTTTTATAGCCAGTACACTTTTGGGGCTTTCATGGTATTTACATTTATTTAACTATGTTTTAACGTATTTAGTGACATTTTTTTCTTTTAATGAGTGTGACATAGGTCTGTCAATTGAGAAATTTTTTCCAAAATTATTTTACAATGATCTGGTTTACTTTGTATAATGTTTACTTGCAATATCTTTTAAATTTATTATAAATTAATTTACTTGGAACATTTTCTTTAATTATTTGTTCTGTATGTTCTGATTGATGGCCTGTGAAGTTATGTGATGTCTTAAAACAGAGGCTGTTGCTATACCAAACCAACAGTGAGAGACTGATTTGTATCCCTCCTTAAATTCATATGTTTAAGTCCTAACTATCAGTACCTCAGCACGTGACCTCATGTGGAGACAGGGTCTTTATAGAGCTCATTGTGTGAAAATGAGGTAATTAGGGTGGGCCCTAATTCCAGTGTGTGGTATCTTTATAAAAAGGGGAAATTTGGAGATAAACACCCAAGGAGAATGCCTTGTGGAAATGGAGGCAGAAATGGAGGTGATTCAGCAAAATCTAAGGACCACCAAAGATTGCTAGTGAACTACCAGAAGCTAGGAAAAAGGCATGGACAGATTCTCCCTCAGAGACCTCAGAAGGAACCAACCCTATTGACCTCTTGATCGCAGACTTCTGGCCTCCAGAACTGTGAGACAAGTTTCTGTTGTTTAAACCACTAAGTTTGTGGTATTTTCTAACAGCAGGCCTGCAAACGAATACATCAACTAATAAGCAAATGTTTTGAATGAGAAAAATGTATTGTTTGTTTTCATATTTATACTAATAAAAGGGTCAATTGTAGTTTGCCTAGAAAAGAAAGCCCTCGTATCTATGATTGAAAATAATCATATAATCATTTTCAGAAAACAAAATTACTATGCTTATCTGGATTTGAAAAGCTTATTCTATGTCAGACAGAAAGATGATTATATATAATATACATATGAAGGAATATGTATGAAGAAAACAGAATACTGTTTTGAGTTCTCAGAACGTGAAGCATTTACATTTTCAGATCTTTGCAGTGACTGTTAACCTTACATTATAATTTATCACAATGAAATCTAACCTGTGAAAAGAGAGCATGAACATTGGCATAAAATAATAAAACTTTAGTGGCTTTTTTTCTAGTCCAAAGTTTTCCTACTTATTTTCTTTTACCCCCTGCTAGCCCAATCAGCTTTATAGTACATACAAGTAAATAGATTTATAATCTCTGTCAATCAGTGCTGAATCTTAAACTTGCCCTTCAAGTCAGAAAGCTATTTATCTTTACAGTCTTAACACCATGGAAATGATGAAATGTATAGTTTTGAAGTTGAAAAATTTTATATAAATTTAAGTGTCTGAGGAAAGAATAAATTTCCCAGTTAATAAAATACCCACCTTAATATGTGTGAGAGACTCTAAAAGGAAAAAAGAAACAACATAACAAAAACAAGCCAAACAAAACATAAATCAAATCTCATGCAATAAAATGTGCTTCGTAAATTATTTTCAATGCTTTTTTATAATATTTATTAGTGGTAGTATCCATTCTAATTAATATATATTTGCATTTTTAATAGCTTTAAGAGCTTATTAACTATGAGACACATTGTTAACTTTCGGGGATAAAATAACTAAAAAAAAGCTTTTTATATCAGTGGAGTTTTTGGTCTGCAGTAGGCTTGAGATATTTGCATAAATAATTATATTTTGATGACAGCCAGGAAGAAAGCAAAATTAAAGGATATAATGAGAGAGAACAGGCAATTTTTTTGGTTTAAACATATAGGAAGAGACATTTGTTATCTGAGACATGAGTGATGCTGGAGATTCCTGGAGAAGACTTGGGGAGCACAAATGTCCGTAGAAGGAATAGGACCTGTGAAAACTGTGAGCTGTGAGATTTTAGTACATGATGGCAAAAAAGTAAGGTCAGTGTGGCTATAGCCTAGTGAATGTGGATGGTCTGAGGTGGAGATATAAACAGGGATAAGACTCCACCAGTCCCTGAAGGACATGTTAAAAACTTTGATATTAATCCAAGTACATAACCTTAATCATCCTTCAGGTCTCAGTTTAAGCTTTGAGTATAATAAAGAGACCCAGTGCAGCTGTCTGGAAGAACAATGTTAATCTTTATTCTGCTTCTTAAAAAGACTGACCTAGCACTTCCATGGAATGCGCTGTGCAGAAAACTTCTCAGATATCTTTTCTCCAAAGTTTCTCAATCACAGCACTCATTAAAAATTGCACTCCTCCTCTGTCATTGATGTATTGAAGCAGTTCCCACGTTATGGTCTCTTGTCATTTATTTTCTTTTTCTCCATGCAAAGCATCCTGGCTTCCACCTGCAAAGCCACCCTAGTCATTCTAGGAATTGCTGTAGGTTCAGAACCCTCTGAGAAGTGTGGCTTCTCTGTCACTTTGATTGCTTGTTTATTAGAGATTCATATGGACAGTTTCTAATAAAATTCTATATCCTGTGAGAAATGTTAATCTCAGGTCTCCAAACATAGTTTTTAGTTTATTGTAACTTTGTATAGTGGTGGGGCTGTTACTGTATTTTCCCTTATGTTAACCTAGGCATCAAATCTGTAAGATCTCAGTCAGTTGACTGCTTGATTACCCACCATCACCTCTTTTTAGGGTCAAGAGTCTCATTTAGAAATAATAGACTATTATAGAAATTACAGGCCAACAGTACTTCTGTTCCTTGAGTTCCATTTAATACAGATATTAACTTGAAAATCCCAAGTCCTGTGTACCCTGGTTTTTCATTTTGATCATATGAACACCAAACACTTAAAGAATTCAGGCTTTACTGCTTTCATTTATAACCAAGAATCACAAACGTCCCCTAAAATAACAACAAAAACAAATACTTTAAACAAGTCCACAGCTGAAGCATCATCAACTTGTACGCATACTGGTGTTGCATGAACATTTTTATTCATTTTTGAATGGGTGAATCTTCTTTACAGAGTGTTTCTATTCATGTAAATATTCCTTGTTATTAAAAATGGTAGCTTAAAAGGTTATTCCTGTATTCCTGTATGATGTCCAGAGTCCCAAATCATTGAGGATGGCTATTACTAGTGAATTCAATATTCATGGTTTAAAACTGGTGAGTACTAATTATTATTCAAGGTCATGAAAGTATTTGGTTGTTTTGATGGAAATATGTGCTATGACTAATATATTTATTGTTAGCCATTTACAAAATGGTTTATATGTTAAGAGTTGTATGTCAATAAATTTGAGCAAATTAGACAAAGGAGTGTTCTGTTTCATTTCAAAGATAATTTTAATTCATTAACTCTTAGCTAGATTAGTGCTCTTAATAAAAATTAAGCACTCCCCAATGCATGGCATGTGTACCAAATGACCTCATTAAATAGGTATATGGAGAACAGATGCCTCTATGACCTGTCTCCAGATTTACTGAGGAGGGAGTGTCCTTGTTTTAGTGTCCCTATGATCAGTGAATGAATCTCCAATTAAAGACACAAGGACAATATTTCTTCATGGGATGTACTCTATGCAATTTGGCAAAGTTTGAAACATTTAAGAGGATTCATCTTTTACTGATGAATTTATCATCTTTACAAGTCAGTAAATGCTTGATTTACAATCAGATTTTAGTCATTGAGTATGTTTTTTCAGGCAATGGGGATCAGTATTTAGGTTCATTTTTGTAAATATTACCACATTTTAAAATGATACCTGATTTGAATTATTCCATACATAGTGTTAATCACTATGAATGCACTGTTTTCTATAACATACATATGCCCTTAAGGTATCTAATCAAACCATTATTTGTTTATTGTTACTGTTGTTGTTGCTTCTGCTACTGTGATTGGTTTTATAGGTTTCTGTTAGCTATGAAATAATATAGCTGTTAAACCAATACTTGACTTTATGTCATGTTACTGATGGCACTCCATGTACAGGAAAATTCAATGTAGATAGAAAAATCGTAACATTGTAAAATTAATTTTTCTAATTGTGTATTTTAGGTTGTTGGCTTTTCTGTTGTTCTGCCTTCTACTTAAAAATCAAAAGGAAATCTCAGGAAACACACTGAGGGTTGCTGGAGTGGTGGGGGTTGGGAAGGATGGGGTGGCTGGGTGATAGACATTGGGGAGGGTATGTGCTATGGTGAGCGCTGTGAATTGTGCAAGACTGTTGAATCACAGACCTGTACCTCTGAAACAAATAATACATTATATGTCAAAAAAAAAAAAAAAGAAGAAGATAGCAGGAAGGGAAGAATGAAGGGGGGGAAATTGGAGGGAGAGACGAACCATGAGAGACTATGGACTCTGAGAAACAAACTGAGGTTCTAGAGGGTAGGGGGTGGGGGGATGGGTTAGCCTGGTGATGGGTATTAAAGAGGGCATGTATTGAATGGAGCACTGGGTGTTATATGCAAATAATGAATCATGGAACACTACATCAAAAACTAATGATGTAATGTATGGTGATTAACATAACATAATAAAATTAAAAGAAAAGACAATTTGGTAGACCTACACTAGAGCAATCCTAAAAAAAACAAAAAAAAGGAAATATAGCATGACTTTAGAGTCAGTTACATGTTCGAAGTATACATGTATTCACATTGAAAGCTCTAACAAATATATGAAATGGGAGCTAAATTTGATAAGTATTTAATGTGTCCATAGCATTGGTAGGTGGTCTTAATGTTTCTATAGAAATCCCAAATTACTCTGTTGATTGAAAGTGCCCATGTAGTCTTAGCACTTTGAGAGAACCACAACATAAGTTACCCATCCACTGAGCATGTTACTTAATGTTATCTAAATGTTACCTTGCTATTGGAAATCTTTAAAAATAGGTACATCCAGCTAAGAAGGTTTATATACACCTGGAGTATACATTATTAAGAAAGTAGCTGTCTGCATAAACAACTTCTTAGTAAAATTATTTGATAATATGTTTATCAGCTCAAAAATTATTTAAATATGAAAATTTACTAGGCAGTACATGTAAATGTGAGACTTAATTGTCAAGTGTAATTAACTACCTTTAAAGCTGGCATGGGAGGGAGAATAATACAATTAAAATGCATTAGAAAAATACTTTTATAGGAAAAGATAAACTCTTTATAAATGTATGTCAGGAAGGAAAGTATGCTATATTTGCATATAAAATATGAGAACTAAGTAAATGAATATTATGAGTATAAATTCTACAATATGTTTTTGACATATATAGAGAAAGAAGAATGTTGATCTTAAAATATGGATACTTATTTAACATGGGAATGATGGGAATTGCCTTAAGAATGAGCATTTTCTGGGGCGCCTGGGTGGCTCAGTCATTAAACGTCTGCCTTCGGCTCGGGTCATGATCCCAGGGTCCTGGGATCAAGCCCTGCATCGGGCTCCCTGCTCAGCGGGAAGCCCGCTTCTCCCTCTCCCACTCCCCCCTGCTTGTGTTCCCTCTCTCACTGTGTCTCTGTCTGTCAAATAAATAAATAAAACCTTTATTAAAAACAAAGAATGAGCATTTTCCAATAATAGGTCACTCAACTCTTTTTTAAAATTTTTCTTTTTAAGATTTTATTTATTTGCGAGAGAGAATGAGATAGAGAGAGAGCATGAGAGGGGGGAGGGTCAGAGGGAGAAGCAGACCCCCTGCCGAGCAGGGAGCCCGATGCGGGACTCGATCCCGGGACTCCAGGACCATGACCCGAGCCGAAGGCAGTCGCCTAACCGACTGAGCCACCCAGGCGCCCGGTCACTCAACTCTTAATACATATGGAAATCTTTTGGAAAATCTGAACCTTGATATTACTCATAAATTAAAATCCAAAACATTCTGTGTACTCCTTTGCATCATAACATTTTTCTACAGGCCATTCTTCAAACACTGGCAGACCTTTGCATAATGTAACACAATTTTCTTATTTATATTAATTATATAAATTTATCTTGTATTACTTGGAAGAAAGAAAAAAGTAGACTTCCATAAGTTACTTGAGAAGATTATCATGATATATAACAAATAATTAAAGGAAAGGAACATATCTTTGGAATAATTCTATTTTGATAAATATAAAATTAATATATGTATTTGTATATATGTTTGTATAATCATAGGAATTTTGGAATGTAGCACATTGACTTGTTAATTAATCTTGGCTATAATAGGGAGCTAGGATTATGTGTATTGGGATACAGGGTGAGGAGTGTTTCAGGAATACATAAAGGACAACTAATTTCTTCAAAAATGTGATGTATTTGTCAAGCTTGCTTTTTTGATAGAAGGAATAACTGAGAAACTTGGTTTTCATGTATCTGATATATTACTTTAACTTCTTCAGGTTATAATAAGTTTCTATAAAAACAATGTCTACACATATTCAGACAGCCTTCCCTTCATCATCATGGTAAGAAAGGATTCCAATATAAGTATCTTGACTAAATCCTAGCAAGATGAAAATGTATAGTTCTATCATCCACCTACCGGTGCTTCATTTTCAAGAATATTAAGGTGGAGTAAATATTTGTCATGAGGAGTTTACATAGTACCAATATGTGAAGACCTCCACAAAAGTTATTGTTTTATTTTCTTTCTTTCAAGTTCATCTATAATAGCCATCCTGAGAGGTCAACAGTGATCTGATTTTTAAGGCCAATATGAATGAAATTCTGTAACTTCTCTTAGTAGCTTGTTATATTTGCAAAACTAACTTTGCTTTCCTTAATATGGGTTATTAACTGAAGAGTGAACTATCTGTCCCTTAATTATAGTGGTAGCTATATATACACTTAGACAAGTAGTGATTCACTCTAAGTCATTATGTTGAAGATAATGTGTAACACATTTGACATATTTCAGAAAATATAGAAGAACCTTTTTCCTTTTGGCTTTTAGTTTAAATCATGCTTTCAGTTTTAGAGAATTTGATTTGATTAGCACTATCTGGGAGTCTTTTTATCAGAAAAATACTAAATATTACAATTCATTACAAATTTGGTTTGAACTAAGAACCTCTAATAATTTTGGAGAAAAGTAGATGGAGGGGACCTAAAAAAAGGCATTTAAAATTTATTAGATAAAATTTTCCCTCCTGGGAGGTAAGAATTTGGATTTTTTTTTAGATTTTATTTATTTATTTGACAGAGACACAGTGAGAGAGGGAACACAAGCAGGGGGAGTGGGAGAGGGAGAAGCTGGCTTCCCGCTGAGCAGGGAGTCCGATGTGGGACTCGATCCCAGGACCCTGGGATCATGATTTGAGCTGAAGGCGGATGCTTAACGACTGAGCCACCCAGGTGCCTCAAGAATTTGGAATTCTAACTCTCTTTTCCTTCTTGAAAAATAAGGAAAAATCATTGGTTGTAACAAATATTTATTTTTATTTCAATTTTTAAAAGAAAGTTTGAATTTGACTCTTTATGAAGGTAATCAGAATGACTGCTATCATTCAATGAAAGGAATTGATCAAAACTGAGTGTTTCCCAAAAGCATATAGAAACATTCCACTCCACATTCTTGAATTATTGTATAACTTATGCTGGAGAATAAGCCCTCAGTTATAAGTTGAATGAAGGATGAGTGGTACCAAACTAGAGTGGGTATTGAGAAACACCAGATTAGATAGATATATGAGGCTTATATCTATCTAGCTAATTTTATTTTCACTGTATCACTTTAAATGATTTCATCTGTAAGTTCCAATTTCCTTTCAGCCATTTCAACTAGAAATAGAATATATCCTATAAAATTATAGATTTATAGATTTTTGGTTTTTGTGATGGTTTATTTCATTTAGCTTAATGTCTTCAAGGTACATCTATGTTGTAGCATGTGTCAGAATTTCTTTCATTTTATAAGACTGAATAATATTTCATAGTATATATATATACATACATATTGTATATATATATATACATATGTGTATATATGTATATTTAGACATATACATATATATACATATATATGTTGTTTATCCTTTCAAATTTTATCCATAAAATTTTAAAGTTTATTGACATTGTATTAAAACCTGTCATATCTGATGTTACTCCTCAATCATAATGCATAATTCAGTGAGTGTATAATGCAAAATTGCAGTGAATATGTGATAACTCAGCATTTCCGTGGGACCCTGCACATGCTTACTTATGTACCACAGAAGAGTTGGGTCTCTGATTTTCACTGCACCTTTAGTATACCCAAATTGAACAAGTATTTAAGAGATTCATATTCAGGTCCTTGGAGCCCACTGTATATAACCACATTGTCCAATTTAGTTTTGGAAATGATCATTCAACAGTTTTCTCCCCACTCTGGCATAATAGAATGGTGTGCCCTTTTGTTGGAACCACTCCAGATGATCATGCCCTAGCCTGTCAAGTGCAGGCATTTATAGGTTACTTAATATGATCAATAAGTCCAATATGTGCTTATATTTCTGGTCTTTATGACTACAGTGTGTTTTAGGCAGGCTCATCTTTCCTATTTTATAGAAAAGGGATCTGAAACTCTGATTGAGGATTTAAGTGACTTGCTGAGGGTCAAGTACTTTTGTTAGAGTCAGGAATGGAACTAAGATCTCTTGATTGTCTAGCCATAGCCCCTTCTACAATACAGTGTTTTTTGTGGTTTCTAATGTATTATTTTTATTACAAGTTTGTTTGCTTAGCCTTGGTTTAATATAATGACACTTCCATAATTGTGTCTTGAAATTGTCACTTAATTAAAGCCATGTTTAATGCCTATCTCCCTAGAAAAATTTTATCCAAGTAGTCCTGTCTGAGATATGATATGTAAAGAAATAGAATTACTTGTCATAAATTTGCTGATATTACAAAAAAAGATAATATATAATTTAAAATATTTTTAAATGAATTTAAAATAAATTAAATGAATTCATCTGATAAATGATTAATACAGAGATACCTTGAAGATATGCTTTAATATTCAGTATCAGGTGGAATGCTATTTTAATCTTAGAATCCAGGTCAATTGACTGGAACTCTTCCAGTGGGTCAGGATCTGGAATTCATCAGTGGGTCAGGATCTGGTAGATGGAGAAGGTGAGAAGCATGAGTCACTGTTTGCTTCTTGAGAACCACCCTACGATTAGATGGAGTTTCGCTAACATGTGTTCTTTGTTGTTTCCTCTCTCTTTACTCTCTGTTAATTTTGGTATTAATAAAATCAGATTAAAGACATTTCTATGACAGGATTGATTTGGGGGAAGTACTAAAGAATCATGTCCTATCTTTGTTGATGATGGTGATTGTTTTATGTGTGGATATTACATATACGAAACTCAGTTCTCATTTTAACAATTGCTAACAGAGCCACATTCTCTTACCTGAGTCATGCCTTAGTGACAGCATGGGGACAGATCATCATATACGGAGACAGACTGTGATAGATAACCAAGAGCTCAATCCTACAAATGTTTGTTGAGATGACTAGAATCAATATGTATTTATGGATGCAGTAGCTGATAGGTAGTACCCAGTGAACATAACCAGGTACCATACAGGATTACATGGATAGGTTTAAAGCCTAGGAGACACAATAATTCTATATCAGCCATGATGGCAATTAACAGTTTCTGGTAATTCATAATCAGTTCTGAGTGTGGTGCCTTTGGACCTACCTGTGTTAATGCCCAAATGAAATCAGAGACTTACAGATAAGCCTGACTTTGCTTCAGTATAGAGAGGTTTTGGTAGATATAAATGGCAGTTCCATGAATCTTCAGCATGTTGTTCAAGTAAACCTCTACTTTGTCCCAAAGTCACAATAATCTGGTATAATTGCTCATGTTCTAAATGTATGTAGATTTTCCTTTTTGGAGTATTTAAATCCCATATGAACACGATTCAATACAGAAATCTAAAATGAGAGAAACTTAACTAAAAAAATGAAAATGTTCTCTAAAGATAAACTGAGAAACATGTTTAAAAAATGAGAAACTTTGTTGTTTATGATAATGTAGTTTAAGAATATGATCATGAAGATCAGCATTTTCAAAAGAAGTTTGATGTATATATGTATATTTAGACATATAATTTGTTATTACAAGGGAAATGGACTGAAAACATTCTTCTATAGTGCTTTTATGGGATTTTTAAAAGCTGACTATGCATTTAATGCTGCATATAATGAAACTTGGGCCCTTATAATTTACTAAAAAAAAAACAACAAAAAACAAAAAACTTAAACAAAAAGGATGTCTTTATTTCTGTTCTGATCTTTTTGAGTGCTTTGGTAAGTAATTATTTCAGGCTTATACTTGCAAAATTTGTTAGAAAATTAGAGCCATTTAATTTTTTTACTGTTTTCTTTTGTGCACATTTCTCTTTGTCTAGTTTTCTCTTTTAAAGATCTTTGTAGCTCTGTCAGTTAAGTTTGAGACATGTCATTCCCTCTTCTTTCCTTTGTTTCTTTCCTAGATATCATTTGTTTTAAAACTGGGTCAGTCTGCTTTGATTTCATTTTCTTGCTTTCTGAAGATTATTGATCCCAAAATAAAGAAGCTCCCTGATACTCAATATTATATATGATTCATAAAATAGTTTTTAGAGTCCTCACACCTGGCCATGTGGTATGTAATGTTCTCCAGGTTCCTAATTGTCTACTTTTTTTTCATGCCGAGTGGAGGAGAAAACCTAATTCTGTTCAAACGGGCCCCTTTTCCTGGAGCAAAATGGGCAGAATCCCATAAGGCACAAATTTCTTCTCAGCTCTCCTCTTCCATCTGGTTAGGGAGGCTCAGAGAATCAGAGAGGACTCTCCTTTGCAATGAGTACATTGACAGAGCGCATGAGGTGACTATAACCTTGGTCGTATTGTTAAGGCTATTTCTTTCCATGATCAGAGATTGTTTGTCAGGGAGAAGGAGACAGTGTGTTGAGTAGAGAAGTCAGAAAAAGGAGATCTCAAGTCCTAGTACTCAACTTCTCTTAGTTTCAGATTCTTATTTAGAAAAAAGGGGGACAACCCCTACCTTTTTTTTTCCTAATAAATATACATTTATTAGAATGGCTAAAATCCAGAATACTGCCAACACCAAATGCCAACCCCTACCTTTTAAGAAAACTTTATGACAAGATATTGTAGATGAAGTGCAAGTC
Source organism: Neomonachus schauinslandi (assembly GCF_002201575.2). Lineage (NCBI taxonomy): Eukaryota > Metazoa > Chordata > Mammalia > Carnivora > Phocidae > Neomonachus > Neomonachus schauinslandi. The sequence goes on along the minus strand of NC_058403.1, from coordinate 22,530,049 downwards.
ATAGATTAGTTCTTCCATAATTTGCAACTCACGTGATGATTACTTAAGGTAATCATTGGAAGCACTGGAATTGACTTAGTGCTTTACTTCATCCCGGTTTTTCCACATTAGATGATTTAAACTTAAGCAAAGAAACCCTTCTGCCTTCTGTTGTAGATTTTAGGTTTGGATTTATTTCTTTTCCTTAATAGGATAGGCCCTCGGTTGCCTTTCAAAGATAATTGAAGGATTATTGAAAAGGAATCACCTGCTGGTCCTTGTACAAAAATAAAATAAAAATGTTTTTCTATCTTGTTTCCCAATTTCAGATTAATGAAATTTTGAGACTGTAACATTTTTTAAAGGATAATGCCCATATGTCATCAATGTTATATAACCTAAAAAGTAAATCAGAACCTTTGCTTTCATATTTACAAATTTCATAAGTAAAAACTAAAGAGAAGTACAGAATGAAAATCCTTTTTCTCTCCTGTATGAAGAAATAAAATAGTTCAAACACATAGAAGGAGCAGGAACAGAAAATGTTAAGATAAATTTGAGATGAGCTTTCACTGACGCCGTTGCAAAAGAGCTGCAGGTGTATTTTAACTGACCTTTAATAATAGACCACAGGTCAATATTTTATGGCATACAGCTTTATTTGTTTACTGGAACACCATTTTACTCATTTACTTGATTTAGAGAGAGGAAATTGTCATGTGACCTTCATAGGCCAAATTGCAACTAACTCTTTAAGGTTTCAGTGAGGTCCAATAGTGAATTTTGAAGATTATAATTTAGAGAATACTGTAATCAAATTTTGGTTTTAACTGAACAGGAATGGTGGCAGAATTATCTTATAATGATAGTAAAATTGAAGTCAGTAAACTTCTAATTCATAACACTTTATGAGTAGGGCTTAATTTTCAGTAAAGATGTTATTTCACGTGTAAGGGGAGTGTATTGTTCTATGTTAACATATAATAAAATAGAAGTATTTAGTAGTACTACCTCTTGACTCAGTTAATTTTAGGGCCACATGTAATGTGCTTGTGTATTTGAGTGTTTCTGTATGAATTTGAGGCTTGGCTATATATGTGTTTTATCCTGTAAAACAGTTTGGTGCTATAGGGATTCAGCCTACTTTCATCCTGAAGAATTGATTGTAACTTCTGTCTTTTTTTTTTTTTTTAATCTTGGATCATCATCTGACCACATATGTGGCACTTATCTTAAGTATCCTGTTTCACAGAATATTTAATCTCTCAACATGATGGCAGCTAAATTTAGTTTGAAAAGTAGCTAGCTCAATAAAAATTATTTTTTATTAAAGACGTCATTAAAAGTGAACCCAGATGTTACTCCTACTTTTGCTGTTACTACTGCGGTTATTATACCTAATGATACCGCAGCCAACAATAGCTAAAGTGCTTTGTATTTGCCATGCATTGTCAATAGTACTTTTGGATCTTATCTGAGTCTTTGCTGTCACCTGAAGGAGTCACTGGACTGATTTGTTAATGTCATCTTTCTATCACATCTTCCATCGTAGTAGAACCATAGCTTGTCCATCTCCTTCTCCACATTCCAGCTCTACTAGATGACTTAAGAGTTTTACTGACTGACCAGTCTCTTAGGCCTCTGAGCTTTTGCACTTGGCTTCCAGTGCCTCAAAAGCCCTTCCACTTTCCCTGGACCTCTATTTCAGGATGGGGGACCAATATCCAAGCATTGTGTGGTCCAGAAATCTCCCTAGCTTCTCCTAAAAATCTGAGTGGGAGGCCTACTGTTTGCTCATTCCAGAGTCTTTTCCTTCTACCATGGCATTTGTCAAAACAGAGTATTTGTTGATTTGGCTGTCTAACTGGCTCATTTATTCCCTGAGGTCAGGAATCTCCATTATAATCAGTAGTAATGACCAGAGTAGTGGGAACAGTCCTGGTAATAATAGTGGTAGTCATAGCGGCAGATTTAATAGTAGTAGCATTTGTATTTCCAACTTGTTGGTATAGCACCTGGAACTCAGTCTGGGCCTGATGTTTGAATGGGTGAATGAGTGAATGAACGAATGGATGGATAAAGTGATATCTTTCTGGTAATTATCATCTCCATTTTATAGGGGAGAAAGCTGAGGTTTAGATAAGTGAAACTGTTTCTTTGCAGACATACCAGCTGAGCTTGGGATCTGGACTCCAGTGAACTCTAAAATCCACCTTTTGGTGGTTGTTGTTGTTTTATTTTTTTTATTAACATATAATGTATTATTTGTTTCAGGGGTACAGGTCTGTGATTCATGAGTCTTACACCATTCACAGCGCTCACCATAGCACATACCCTCCCCGGTGTCCATCACCCAGTCCCCCCATCTAAAATCCATCTTTTTAATTTAATTGATATTTTTACTGAGACAATTGTAGATTCAGTGTTGTATTAGGGTTTTCCAGAGAAACAGAACCAGTAAGAGGTGGATGGATGGATGGATGGATGGATGGATAGAAAGATAGATAGATATCTAGAGAAGATTTATTATAAGATACTGGCTCAATGAGGCTGAGAAGTATCATGATCTGCATACTGCAAGCTGGAGACCCTGGAGAGCTGGTAGCATCTGAAGGCCTGAGAGCTGAAAAGCCAATGGTGTAGATTCTAGGACAAGTTGAAAGCCTAAGAGCTAAGAGTACTAAGGGTAGGAGAAGATCAGTGTCCCAGCTAAACACGCAGAGAGCGAATTTAACCCTTCTTTGCCCTTTTGTCCTGTTCAGGCCCTGAAAGGATGTTGCCCACCGTATGGAGAAGGGCCATCTACTTTCCTGAGTCTACCAATTCAGATGCCAGTCTCTTCTAGAATTACCCTCACAGACACACCCAGATATAATATCTAACTAGCTATCTGAGGATCCCTTTTGAGCCAGTCAAGTTGACACATAAAATTAACCATCGTTAAGAAATTAGAGAAATTCCTTGTAAACTTTGTCCAGTTTTCCTCAGTGGTAAGATTTTGCAAAACTCTGGTATAATATTATAACTAGGATATTGACATTGATGCACCTATCTGATTCAAATTTCTCTCAGTTTTACTTTACTCATTTATGTGTGTTTTGGGTGTGGTAAGTTTGATATGATTTTATCACTTGTGTAGGTTCCTGTATCAAACAGCATAGTAGGAATACTGAACAGTTCCAGTACCACAAGGATTTTCATATTGTGCTTTCACAACCACACACACTTCCCTTCCCCCTCCTCCCTGGTTCCTAACTCCTAGCAATCACTAATCTGCCTTCATTTCTAAAATTCTGTTATTTCAAAAGTGCTATATAAATGGAATTATATAGCATGTAATCTTTAAGATTCTTCACTTTAAAATACTGTGGTAATCAATAAAGTAGTAGTAATAATATTATTAATAATTTACTTTCATCTGTGCATGTTATACACACACACACACACACACACACACACACACACACACATATATATATATATATCACTGATTAAGAGATTCTCATATTTGGATACTTCCTCTCCATGCCATAAAGACAGGGACTGTCATTCCCCAGCCCCCCACATCTCTAGCTGCTGCTTCCCAACTGACTTGTACAGCACACCTCATGTAGTTGATAATAAATATTTGTCTAAAAAAATGAGTAAATTTGTAGTTAAAATTGTAGAGCTTTATACTCTGGGTTTGTAGTAAAAACAGGACCTTTTCATGTTTGATATTCATTGCTTATGTGAATAAAATATTTTTATATTCAGTTATGATAGTTGGTCACTGTGCTGGTGTGATTTTACAGGTATTAGAGAAACCTATGCACTGTCCTCCTATCTCCACTTCTATTTCAATCAATGGTTAAATTTCTCCCATGATCACATTATACTAGGATTCAAAAGGTTAAAATTTAATCTTTTTAAAAAATTGAATTATAGGGCGCCTGGGTGGCTCAGTTGGTTGAGCGACTGCCTTCGGCTCAGGTCATGATCCTGGAGTCCCAGGATCGAGTCCCGCATTGGGCTCCCTGCTCGGCGGGGAGTCTGCTTCTCCCTCTGACCCTCCCCCCTCTCATGTGCTCTCTCTCTCTCTCATTCTCTCTGTCTCAAATAAATAAATAAAATCTTTAAAAAAATTTGAATTATAATTGACATACAGTATTATATTAGTTTCAGGTATACAACATAGTGATTCAATATTTGTATGCATTGCAAAATGATTACCATAGAAAGTCTAGTTGCCATTCATCACTGTACAATATTATTGACTGTGTTCTCCATGCTTCACATTGTATCCCCATGGCTTATTTCTTTTACAACTAGAAGTTTGTACTTCTTGATCCCTTTCATGCTTATTCCCTTCCTCAACCCCCTTCCCTCTGGCAATCACTGATCTGTTTTCTGTATTTAAGAGTCTGAGTTTTGTCTTGTTTTTTCGTTGTTTTGATTTTAGATTCTGTATGTGAGTGAATTGTGCAGTATTTGTCTTTCTCTGTCTGACTTATTTCATTTAGTATGGTATCACCAGAGTCCATCCATGTTGTTGCAAATGGCAAGGTTTCGTTCTTTTTTTATGACTGAGTAGTAGTCCATTGTGTGTGTATGTATGTTTATATGTAAACACCACATCTTCTTATTGGGTATATGATTTGCAGATATCTTCTTCCATTTGTAGGTTGCTTTTTCATTTTGTTGATGGTTTTCTTTGTCATAGAGAAGCTTTTTCATTTGATGCAGTCCCATTTTTGTTTATTTTTCCTTTTTTTCCTTGCCTTTGGAGTCAGATTAAAAAAAAAAAAAGTCACTAAAACCAAGCTTATAGCCCATGTTTTCTTCTATAAGTTTTATGGTCTAAGATCTTACATTTACATTTTTTTAAAGATTTTATTTATTTTTGACAGAGAGAGAGAGTGTACAAGCAGGGGAAGAAGCAGGCAGAGAGAGAGGGAGAAGCGGGTTCCCCGCTGAGCAGGGAGCCCAATATGGGGCTCGATCCCAGGACGCTGGGATCATGACCCGAGCCAAAGGCAGACGTTAAACCGTCTGAGCCACCCAGGAGCCGCTAAGGTCTTACATTTAAGTCTTTAATCTATTTTGAGTTAATTTTTTTAAAAGGTTTTATTTATTTATTTGACAGAGACAGAGATAGCGAGAGCAGGAACACAAGCCCCGGGGGTGGGGGAGGGAGAGCAGGCTTCCCGCCGAGGAGGGAACCCGATGTGGGACTCGATCCCAGGACCCTGGGATCATGACCTGAGCCGAAGGCAGACGCTTAACGACTGAGCCACCCAGGCGCCCTTGAGTTAATTTTGTATATGGTATAAGATAATGGTCTAGTTTCATTTTTTACATGTAGCTATCCAGTTTTCCCAGAACCATTTATTGAAGGGACTGTCCTTTCCCTGTTGTACATTCTTTCCTCCTTTTTCAGATATTAGTTGACCTTATATACATGGGCAGTATGGGCATTTTAACAATATTGATTATTCTGAGCCATGAGTACAGAATATTTTTCCATTTATTTATATCTTCTTCAATTTCTTTCATCAGTGTCTTAGAGTGTTCAATGTATAGATTTTTCACTTCCTTGGTTAAATTTATTACTAGGTATGTTATTATTTTTGATGAAATTGTAAATGGGGTTGTTTTTTGACTTCTCTTTCTGAGAAGTTTGTTGATAGTGTATAGAAATGCAACAGATTTCTTTATATTAGATACCTTACAAATTTACTAAATTCGTTTATTAGTCCTAATAGTTTTTGGTGGAGTTTTTAGTGTTTTCTATATGTAGTATCATGTCATCTACAAATAGTGACAGTTTTAATTCTTTCTTTCCTATTTGTATGCTTTTTATTTCTTTTTCTTGCCTAGTTGCTATGCCTAGAACTTCCAGTACTGTGTTGAATAAAATTGGGGAGGATGGGCATCCTTGTCTTTTTCCTGATCTTAGAAGAAAAGCTTTCATCTTTTTACTGTTAAGTATGATTAGCTGTAAGTTTGTCATATATGGCCTTTATTATATTGAGGTATGTTCCCTTTTTTCCCAATTTGTTGAGATTGGGTAGATTGATGTTGAATTTTGTCAAATGCCTTTTCTGTATCTATTAAACAATCATACGATTTTAAACTTTTATTTTGTTATTATGTTATATCACATTGATTGATTTTCAAAGATGTTGAACCATCCTTGCATCCATGGAATAAGTTACACTTGATCATGGTGTGAGATTCTTTGTATTGTTGAATTGAGTTTAATAATATTTTATTGACATTTCCTGCATCTGTGTTCCTCAGGGATACTGGCCTGTAATTTTCTTTTTTGTGGTAGCCTTGTTTAGTCTTGGTATTAGGACAATGATAATCTTATAAAATGTATCTGGAAGCATTCCCTCCTCTTCAATTTGTGGAAGACCCTGAGAAGGATAGGTGTTAAGTCTTTTGAGTGTTTGGCAGATTCACCAGTGAAGCTGTCTTGTCCCGGATTTCTGTTTGTTGGGAGGTTTTTGAATATTGATTCAATCTCCTTACTAGTAATAGGTCTATTCAGATTTTCTGTTTCCTCTTGATTTAGTTTAAGAACATTGTAAATTTCTAGGAATTTATCCATTTCTTCTAGTTTGTCAAATTTATTGGCATGTAACTGTTCATAGTAGTCTCTTACGTTCTTTTGTATTTCTGTCATATAAATTGTATCTTCTCTTTCATTTCTGATTTTATTTATTTGAGCCTTCTCTTTTTTCTTGGTAAGTCTAGCCAAAGGTTTGTCTATTTTGTTTATGTCTTCAGAGAATCAGCTCTTAGTTTCATTCATCTTTTCAAGACTAGCCAGAGGTTTGTCTATTTTGTTTATGTCTTCAGAGAATCAGCTCTTAGTTTCATTCATCTTTTCTATCCTCTTTTTAGTCTATATTTTCTTTATTTTCACTCTGATCTTTATTATTTCCTCCCTTCTACTAAATTTGGGCTTCATGTTTTCTTCTTTTTCTAGTTCCTTTAGGTGTAAAGTTAAATTGTTTAAGATTTCTCTTATTTCCTTAGGTAGACCTATATTGCTATGAATTTCACTTTTAGGATCACTTTTTGCTGCATCCCATAGATTTTGCTGTATTGTATTTACGCTCTCATTTGTCTTTAGGTATTTTTATATTTTTCTTTGATTTCTTCTATGATGCATTAGTTGTTAACTAACATTTTTAATCTCCATGTGTTTGTAGTTTTTTCAGTTTTCTTCTTGTAATTGATTTCTAGTTTCATGCCATAATGTTTGGAAAAGATGCTTGATATGTTTTCAGGCTTGAATTTATTGGGACTTGTTTTGTGGCCTAACATGTGATCTAGTCTGGAGAATATTCCATGTGCACTTGAGAAGAGTGTGTATTCTGCTTCTGTCTATATCTATGAAGTCCGTCTCATCTAACGTGTAATTGAGGGCTGATGTTTCTTATTTTCTATCTGGATGATCTATCCATTGATGTAAGTGGGGTCTTAAAATACCCTATTATTGTATTGCTGTCAATTTCTCCCCTTAGGTCTGTTAATATTTGCTTTATATATTTTGGTGCTTCTATGTTGGAGATATATATATATATATATATGTGAACCTCATATATATATATATATATATATATATATATGTGTTATAACTTCTTGCTGAATTGAACCCTTTTTCATTATGTAGTGCCCTTCTTTGTCTTATCCACCTCTACAGTCGTTTTCAAAGATTTTCTTTTTAAGTAATCTCTATACCCAATGTGGGCCTCAAACTCACAACCCTGAGGTCAAGAGTCATACAATGCTCTGAATGAGCCAGCCAGGCACCCCTCTACAGTCTTTTTTAAAGTCTACTTTGTCTAATATAGGTACCCCAGCTTTCTTTTTGTTTCCATTTGCATGTAATATCTTTTCCCATCTCTTCGCTTTCAGTCTGTGTGTGTCCTTACTTCTGAAGTGTCTTAAATTTAGCCAGTATATAGATGTGAGATGTGTCTTTTTTTTTTTTTTAATCCATTCACCCATTCTATCTTTTGGGAGTTGTTTACATTTGAAGTAATTATTGATAGTTAGGTATGTACTTGTTGTCATTTTGTTAATTGTTTTCTGGCTGTTTTTGTAGTTCCTCTCTGTTCCTTACTTCTCTTTATCTCCTACCTTGTGGTTTGATAATTTCCTTTACGGTTATATTTAGATTTTTTTTGTTTCATTTTCTTTTGTGAATTTACTATAAGTTTTTGTTTTGTGGTTATTGTGAGGTTCACATATATAATCCTATGTATTATAGAATAGTTTATTTCAAGTGATAGCAACTTAAATTTCAACATGTTCCAAACTCTACCTTTTTATTCTCTTTCCACATTTTTTGTTTTGATGTCACATTTTATATCTTTTTATTTTATGTATTTCTTAACTAATTATTGTATTAATTTTACTACTTTTGTGTTTTAACCTTCATAGTAGCTTTTTAAGTGATTAATGTACTACTTTTACTATATATTTACCTTTTCCAGTAAGATTTTTACTCTCATATGTTTCCTTGTTATCAATTAGTGCAATATCTTTTCAGCTTAAAGACATCCCTTCAATATCTCTTGTAAGATTAATTTGGCAGTGATGAGCTCCTTTAGCTTTTCCTTGTCTGGAAAACTCTTTACCTTTCCTCTGATTCTGAATAATAACCTTGCTGGGTAGTGTATTCTTGGTTGGTGTTTTTTCCTTTCAGCCTTAGGAATATGTCATGCCTTTCCATTCTGATCTGAAAAATTTATTTTAAGAAATCTGCTGGTAGCCTTATGGAGCTCCTCTTGTATATAACAATTCCTTTTTCTACTTGCTGCCTTTAAGGTTCTCTTTTTATCTTTAACTTTTGACATTTTAATTATATTGTGATTTGGTATGGATCTATTTGGGTTGATCTTATTTGATGTCTGTTTTCTTTCTTAGGTTAGGGAATTTTTCAGCCATTATTTCTTCAAATAAATTTTCTTCCCCTTTCTGTCACTTCTCCTTCTGGGATCCACATAATGTGAATGTTATTCTGCTTGATATTGTCCTATTGGTCCCTTAAGATATCTTCATTTAAATTTCTTTTTCCTGCTCTCTCTGGGTCACTTCCATTGCTGTGTCTTACAGTTTACTGATTGTTTCTTCTTTGTCACCTAGTCTGCTGGTGAACCCCTCTAGTGTATTTTTTAAAGATTTTTTTTTTTTATTTGAGAGAAAGAGTGAGCAGGGAGAGGGCAGGGGGAGAGGGAGGAAACAGACTCCCCACTGAGCAGGGATTCCCCATGTAGGGCTTGATCCCAGGACCTTGGGATCATGGCCTGAGCCAAAGGCAGACACTTAACCAACTGACCCACCCAGGTGCCCCCTCTAGTGTATTTTTTAGTTCAGTTATTATATTCTTTGGTCCTTTCTGTTACTTCTGTTTGGTACTTTCTTATATTTTCTATGTCTTTGTTGAAATTCTATCTGTGTTCATCCATTGTTCTCCCAAGTTTGGTGAGCATCTTTATGACCCTTACTCTGAATTCTTTATCAAACAAATTAGTATTATCTGTATCATTAAGATATTTTTCTTGAGGTTTGTCTTGTTCTTTCATATGGAACGTATTCCTTTGTAACCTTATTTTGCTTGACTCTCTGTATTTATTTCTATGTATTAGACAAAAAGTCTATGTCTCTCAGTCTTAAAGGAACTGCCTTGTGTAGGTGGTGAAACTTTTTGTTCAATTTTGCTCTAGTTCTTAGTTGACCCTTGAACCTTTGTGATTGTTTAAAGTGCCTGATTTATTATTGATATGTCCCCATTGTTGAGGGTCTTCCAAGACCTGTCAGTGTTCCAAGGGGAGGAATCTCTCTTAGCATGAACTTGCTACTTATAAGGAAATGCGTAATGGTAGAATTGTATGCACACAGCAGACCACAGTTCAAAATGCATACTGTATCTTAAGTGGTCAGGAAAGGTTTATCTCATTTTCCTATACCACTTCGTTTGTCTGTCTACAAGGTTTAGGATGCATAAGGTTGACTTTGAGGTGCTGCAAGGATGAAGGCTGTCAAAGAGCAATGCAGGGTCTTCAGTGTAGCAACATGTCACCACCTCAGAAACTGTAATTAGTCATTTAGAAAGATTTACACAACAAGATGTGTAACAGGGGTTGTGGTGGTGCTTAAATATGAGTTCTAAATCAAATGGACAGTTAATTCAACTAGAATAGTGAATAGAGCAGTTTCATTTGCTTTAAAATGTCACTGTTTATGCTTCCAGAAGTTCCCAGTTCAAGTGTGTATATGTGTGTATGTGTGTGTGTAATTTTCTTCCTATTCTTAGTCTTTACAATTTTATTCAATGTGCTTATGTTATACTGATTTTTTCAAATTTAGAAGATTTTATTCTTATTTTTTTCAAATACAAAATCAATCCATCCTTTTAATAATGATATTTACCCTTCTGTGGATATATCTAACACTGTAGTGTCTTCCTGGCAAGACAAGAATTGAATGAGAATTTAGGTCGTCTCTAACATTTAGATTTTGCATTGTTGTTTTCCTGATAATTGCAAGGATTAGAAAGGCAATTTTAGGTTTGAAAAAAAATCAAAGCATACTTTTTATATTCCCTTGAGGATTTATGTTGCTTTCTTTCATTTACTTCCTCAGATCCCCTCTACACTTCTGTACCCTTCTCTTGTCCCAGAAACTGACTTATATTTTAGTCAGTTGGGATTGACCAATAAGGAGTCCTTTCAAGAGACAGAAGAGAAAGGGTGTCTGAATATTTATTCCTTGACTTACTCTTTGAGACCGTGTCCTGCCCCAATGCCACTGTTTCCCTTCAGGCAACTCATCCATACATCTCTTCTGGATTTCCATAGCCTCTTCTCCCATTGAGGAGACAATGAGTAGCAACTGCTCTTCTGCTGTTAGTCCTGGTCCCTGAACTTTCCCTTATTGTTCCCTTATTCCTTGTCCACATCTTTATAATTAGTCCCTTTGCAAATAAGGTGTTATCTTAATTTGAGTATACCAGCTGTATCCTGTGGGGACCATGGGGAGATACAGCATTTTGGGTAGCACAGACAGGATGTGGAATCCACTGAGACAGGAAATTGTGAGATCATTGCATAAGGTACTAAGAATGCATCCTGTTGGGATTCTGGACTGAGAATTCAAATGAGTCTTCTGTTTGGCTTTGGCCTTTGGAAGGCTCAAATGGTGGTCTGCTTTCGCATCATTTCTGACAAATCTGATCTGTGTGTGATCAGTAATTGTGTGATCACATAAGGACTCAATATAACAAGAGTAATATATCAGAAATTAGTCATGTCCTCAAATTTATCCTTATTATCTGAGTATCATTTTTCAAATACATATAAATAATCTAAATTTATCTTGAAATAAATATTTCATTTGTCTTATATGTTGAAATTCTTTAAAGTGATGTGAAACTGTAATTATATTACAGCAAGAATATGACACTATATTAAATAATAATTATATCCTTTTAATTTGTGTATGAAGTTAATAGCTTTCAAATAGTTAAATAAGATCCATATTAGCAATCAATACAAATATTAAGTGTACTATCCAGATCACTTTAGAAGAAGCATTACCTCCTTTTCAAGCTAAGCAGATGTCAATAAAAATTTAAATAATATAAAGCCAATATAATAGATATTAGATTATGCCAAAATTATAATGCATGTTGCATTGTTTGATGTACTAATATCCATGATATCAAATAAAAGAATCTTCAAGAACTATACTTAAATTGTATATAATTGCATTTATCAACTGTAAATTTTCGAGAAAAAGTTGTGTTGGAATTCTTCACATTTTGAAACTGAGTTAAAAACAGAATGTCCATGTTGTTACCTCATACTTTCATATTAGAGGAAAACTCCAAATTACATTTAACAACTCTTGTGATCAATCATGTTGCATTCAGACAACTATTGGATTATATTGCAGGGGTTTATTTTGTGATTAATTTTTTCTTTCAGGATCAGCTTTGGGGAGTTTTTTTTTTAATTGAGATATAATTGATATGTAATTTTACGTAAGTTTAAGGTATATATGTGTTGATTTGATACATTTATGTATTGCAATATGATTACCATCATAGCATTTACTAGACCTTTATCATGTCACACCATTATCATTTCTTTTTTGTGGTGAAAACAATTTAGATCTGGTCTCTTAGCAGCTTTGAAGTTTATAATATAGTATTGTTGACTGTAATCGCTATGCTGTGCATTAGATCTGCAGAACTTATTTATGATTTTAACAATCAGTGTTCAGTGAAACTGTTTACTGAACACATTCATTTACAGCCAGAGACCTTCATAGGTGGTGGTTTTTAAGCTTTAGGGATCATAGATTTACAATTTGGATAGCCAGCCATATTATTGTAATCTTTTGTGAGTTTTTTGTTTGTTTTGTTTTGCTTTTTAGCCAAAACTGGCTGTTCAATGCCTTCCACTCAATACGAGGAGTTTAGAACTAGAGGAATTATGCTTTGCAATAAAATGGAATCTTTATTTGAAAATACAATAAAAAATTACCCCAATAGAGAAGTATTTGGAACAATTACTGTTAATAAAGAAACCTACCTTTAAAAATAATTTTGTTTTCTGAAAAACTTTCCCCAATAGCATTTTGCTATTCTCAAAGTTATGGTGCAATTTAGAGTATAACAGCTTATTTTGGCCAGAAAACTTCTATGAGCTTTTTTTCTCCCTCATGTATCTATCCCATCTGCTGGCTATTAGTGACAATCAAACCCACAATAAAGAATCACATTAAAAACCACCACATTTTTTTTCTGTTAGTTTTCTGAAATTCTCACACTGTTGGTAGTGATGCAGGCTGAATATTTCTCTGAACATCTATTTGTAATTGAAACTGGATACCTATATCAGAATGAATTTGTCTGAAACAGATTTGAGCATGGATGCCCATGACATCTAAAACAACTGTTCTCTGCTTTCTTTTTCTCTGTGTTTATTTTGTTCAGTTATCGTGCCCCTCTCCTCTCTTCCACAGCATCTGCACGGTGATCTGTCAGTGCTCTTTACTTAGCATATTTAAGCTGCCTGTCCATGTGTACCTGAAAGTCAACTGACTATATACTTCAATGGTGAAACATGCTACTAATTTTTTTTTTCTTTTGAGTTTATAAGTGTATCACCTGTGTGCATTAAATTGCAACTCCTAGTTTAAAAAAAAAAATGCCGTCCTCTTTACTTATTTCATCCAAGAGACCATATTCTAAATCAGGGAATAAACATTCAGAAGCCAGTAGGCATCAATGCAGTTAACAGTAACAATTTAGCAACAACAGTGAATGAGGAGGAATGTGGGGATTGAAGGAGAGGGTGTGAACTGCTACCCTCCTGCCCCTTTCTACTCCAGGTCTGGTCTGAGGACCTGCAGCTTCAGCAACCCCTGGAAGGTTGTTGGAAATGCAGACTCTCAGGTCCTACTCCAGACATAATCACAATCTGCCATTCACAATTTCCCAGGTGATGTGTATACACATTGAAGGTCGAGAAGCACTGTTTTTCTCTCCCTTTTTTTTTTTACTTTCTTTGTGTCTTTTTATCTACTGTTGTCAGATCTGCCAAAGTTTTTTGAGGTATGTGGATTTTTAATGTGAAAGTTCTTAATTTTCAGAAATTATCCAATTCGGTTTTTGTTGTTACTGTCATTTTTTTTTTCTTTCTACCCTGTGTATTGTAGTCATACAGCAGCTAGAGTGACCCTGTTAGTAATGAAGTCAAAACTCTCAGTTCCTCCAGTGGCCTCTGTCTCACTCAGTAATAAAAGTCAGCACCTTGCAAGCCTTTTTGAAAGACTCTTACTCCAGTTTCTCTTGTTTAAAATTATGTCCAGTCACCCTGGCAAGCTTGCTGTTCCCTCAGCCACCTAGAAAAACTCTGCCCCAGTGCTGTCTACCCAGATACGTGCATGCCTTGCTCTTCAGCTATGTGAGTGCTGCCTCAAATGTAATTTTCACAATGAGGCCTTCTTTGATGAAAACTGGAAATTGATAGGCCCCCACCTTCACGGCAGCCCCCACCCCACTTTGATGCTTTCCCTCCAGAGCATTCACCACCATCAGATTTCTGTAAATTGGTTTATTTATTTGTTCATTCCCTGTCTCTCACCACTCGAATGTTCATCCTGTGACAGGGACTTTTGGTCTTTTGTTCATGCTGGTGTGAGTACAAGGCTTGGCACGTGTATGGTAGCTTCTTAATCATAGGTGTAGCATGAATGGATTACATCCTTGCTTAAGTCTATAGGTTTTAGTTTGTTTGGTAATAGTACACAGTTGAAGGAAATTTTATTAAGTAGGTGTGTAGTGCAGGTATAACATGATTAGAATCTTTTTTATTCTATAGGTTATATGTATCTGTGAGTTATATATTCCTCTGCAATGCTGAAAGTTTTATGACTATATTATTTTACTTTTAAATGTGCCCATAATATAGTATCTTCTTTAATAAAATTCTTTTAAATTGTGAGTGCTAAATTGTGGTTATCACTCTATTCTAAATTGCATATTTGAGCTCTATTATTTGTTTTGAACAAAATGCAACTTTAAATAAAATAGGAAATCTCATACAGCATAATGAAAAAAGTCCAGTTATCCTTAGAAAAGTTTTTTTTTTCCCCCTAAATCAGAATGGCAATGAAATGATCTTATATAACTCTTTCTTAAAATATTTTACATTTTACTGAGAATAACAAGTATGATTCCAAGTGCTGTTCAGTTATCATCCTAAGAAAGAAATTTGAAACTGTATTTTACTTTTCTCAAGTGCACTAGGTAGCCTCATAATTATCTGACACTGAATAGGTTACTCTAGATAGAATATCTTAACATGAACAATGTGATTTATTACTATAATTAAATCTCAGTGTTCAAGAAAATGATGCTTTTTAAAAAAGATTTTTCATTTTTCATTTTTTTTTTACTTTTTATAAAATGCTGCAAAGACGTACACAGGAACATCTTGAAAGCTAATATTAATTTATGTTTTCTCCATCAATTAAGGAATTGGTTTTAGAAACCTTTGTTTTTAATACATAAATGAAGCCCTAACAAACTAGATGTTCAATAAATATTTGATAAGGAAGAAATGAATTCATTAAAAAATGAATTTGTGGTCAACATATATATCTGTCTATAGAATAGGTAAGTTCTTGCACTGAGTTCTCAGTGATAGGTGGGGAATTTGCCCGTCATGAGAAGGGTCATGAGGCTCTTTATTTAAAATGGAATTGGTAGTGGGTAGAGGGTCTCTTGACTAAAGAGTTTATTAAAATGTAATCTCTGAAGCACTGTCAAATGTTTCCACTGTGATAGACAAAAATAACCTTAAAGGGAGGAATATTTTGAATTCTCATTTAATCTACTTAATGACATAGAAGATTTAGTAGCTTTCTTTTGGCTTCTTTTGAATTGAATTTCAATTAAGTATTAAAAATAATTTTAAATATTTATTTTACCCTTATATGCTGCAAAATAGATGATTAGGCTAGAAGAATTTACTGCACTAATAGTTTAATTAATTTTACCTTTCAGTTTTAGTAGAAATATCCATTAGCATGTATAGTTATTTTTATTTTATAAATAATGGCAACTCATATGCATAAATGAGTAGCATTTCTCAGAATACTTATAGAGAAATGGTTAAATGAATATCAAATTAGTCGACTTAATATTTCTATTTTAATGTGGAAAACAAAATATGAGGCAAAGGATTGATACAAACTGGGAAATCTGGATAGGAACTTGAATCCCTTGATTCTCAACTAAGCCATGTATATACATGAAATGTATAATTACATATTGTAGACATGCTCCAGAGATATTAAACTGATATATAATTCAACTAGTATATAATAGAATGTAATACTTTATATTATTTTCATTTATGTAATAAAATGGTATTTAATACTATATAAAACATTAAAATAAAAATAACAATATCAATTATAAGTGTTCAGCAGAAGTTTTGTAGCAATGAATGGAATATCTGTTACTTGACATTACCTATAGTTTTCATAACTTTTTAATAACTTTTCATAATGTGTCAAGACCAAAGATCAGAAAATATAGGAATTAGGGGAAGATCAGGAAGACAATTAGTCATACCCAGGAAAATTGATCAATAGGAATAATAAATTGGGTCAAGGTTTAAATGATGTGGTGCTCAAAGCAGGCATGGTGTCTGAATAACAAGGAGGCTGAGATTCTGGCATCTGCCTCCTGACCTATTATTTTTCCTCTTCACTCTCTCCTCCCCTAGGATAGCATAGTCTTCTTTTGGGATCTGCTCTCTACCTCCTCTAGTTAGGGATCTAGGTGACAGATGCTATTGGACACTGCCACCAACCCAGAAATGGACATGTGCTGTAAGCTCATCCAGTCATTGTTAAGGGTATTTCCAAGTGGAGATGGCAGGAAAGAGCCTGTTACCTCTTTGGATTATGGGCTAATAGGATGGGTACATGAAAGGCCCTGTAGATGACCCTTCAAGGGAAACCAAGAAAAACACGATAATAAAATTCTTGATAGCATATAGGTCCTTGCTCCACTAATCCTCAGTTTCACTTTGCCTTTCCTGCGATGTGGTTACATGAGCCAGTAATTCTTGCTTAGACTGAAACTAGGTTCATTCTTTAATTCTCAGCTCGAGCTCTGATTCTTAATAGTGCTGTTTGAGGTCAGATTACATATTAGGAGGGGCTGTACTGAACCCACAGTTTAAAGGTACAGACAAAACAGGAAACAAACTTAATATGGGAAAATAGAACATAAAGATGAAAGGATGCTAGCAGGCATCAAGTTCAGTATCCATTATTATGGAAAATGAAGCAAAAATTCCCACAATATTTTATTTTCAATGAGATGTCCCAGCTCATTTAATTAATGAATCATCATATTGAGCCTCAGATCTGGAATCCCACAACTTTTCATAGAAAGCTACCCCTTTCAAAACTATCTCATCATCAAGCAACAGCCTGAACCTAAATAAAAAGGAGACATGCATGATCAAGATTTGTCCTCTACGTATGTCTCAATCCATCAAGGTCTGTCATACTTATTTTTTGAACAGGACTCTGTAGCTTCTAACCTTGACCGAGATAGGGATTGTTTAATATTTGGGTTCAGTGTGTGTCTCTTTCCTTCCAGCCTAGCATTCAAATTCTCTTCTCAAAACTGTTTCTGCTTTGGCTTTGGTTTGGGAAGCATTATTGGATCTTTCTCTAAATCACAAATTTTCCCTATGGTTTTGGCCAGAGGTCCAGTTGTAGGACTGTGTGACTGGGGCGGGGGGAGCGGAGAAAGGAGACCCAGACAAATATTTTTGCAGTATTCTTGCCTATATGAATAATTTGAGTCCCCAATCTGCATATTAAGACAATTCTGGTGAGCCAGTTTTGTAATTTCAGAAAAGGAATCCCACACTGACTAGCAAGAGTGATATTTTCATCAGGCCAGTCTCCTGAAACCTATCTTCCCACTGGGTCCCTAGGAGATTACATAGACACAAGTTTCAGAGATCTTCAGGGCATTAGATAGACATTTTTTTTTTTTTTGCATTTTGTACCATGTGCATGTATTAATTTTTTTAAATTTTATTATGTTAATCACCATACATTACATCATTAGTTTTTGATGTAGTGTTCCATGATTCATTGTTTGCATATAACACCCAGCTTAAACAGGTTGCAAGAGAGTATCACGAAACAAAAATGTGGGAAAGGAATTCATGTGGGTTCTGGTCTTAGCTCAGAGAACCCTATCCAAAGGTCACTTCCAGCCATGCTCAGTCTTTTTTTTTTTTTTTTTTTAAAGATTTTTTATTTATTTGACAGAGAGAGACACCGCGAGAGAGGGAACACAAGCAGGGGGAGTGGGAGAGGGAGAAGCAGGCTTCCCAATGAGCAGAGAGCCTGATGCGGGGCTCGATCCCAGGACCCTGGGATCATGACCTGAGCCGAAGGCAGACGCTTAACGACTGAGCCACCCAGGCACCCCCAGCCATGCTCAGTCTTAAGCACCAAAGGGGAACTTAGAAAATTTTCAAGAAGGCCCAAGAAGCCTGGGGTCTTGTGATTTAGGACCTCATCAGGGGCCCTGCTTTTCTAGTCTAAAGAAGGTATACTTGGCTTACTTGTCCCTCTTTTTGGCTCCAGTCATGGTTGTTCCAAAATGGCTTTCCCTGAGTCCAGAACTCATTATACTCCCCTCCCCAAACTTCTGACCTTCTAATATTTTATGGCTGTGAATAGCATTGCTAGTCATTCCATTGCCCAAAAAGATGCCTTGGAATCATCTCCTATCCATTCATCCTCCCATACCCAGCCCATCACAGATCATGCAGACTGGACCTCTTAAATAAAATTATCTTGAATGTCATCCATTAGCTTCCATCTTCACAACCTCCTTCATGGACCAAGCCATCAGTGCTATAATCACTTCATAATTGTTCACATCCATTCTAGTCCCTCTTCTAGAGAGAGCATCCTTTTTAAAACTGAAGGTATGATTATACCACATTTTTGCTGGCAAAAAATTTATTTAGTCACCTCTCAGTCTTAGAATGAAGTATAAAAAGACTACGGTAGGGACAGTTCCTTTACTTGGCCTGCTTTTGTATTGCCTCATCTCTCCCGTTTCTCTTCCTTAGCAGCATCTTTCTCTGTGACTGATGTTGGTCACAAGGCTCAAAATTGCTATCCATATTTTGGTTCTTTGTACTTCCACCATTTGCACTTCCTTTGCCTAGAATGATCTTACCTTCCTTCTTTGCTTTATACATTTCATCTACAGTATAATTCCCCAAGGAGACCTTTTTCTCAAGGAAATGTCTCTGAGTGGGTCAGATGCCTTTTCTCTAAACTCCCATTGCATTTTGCACTTCTTTATATCTATTGTCAAAAATTTGCAAATTTATATTTATCTTGTTTCCAGAGATATGTTTACATTCCCCACTATGTCAGCTCCATGAGAAGAGATCCAGTACTTCATTTTGCTACAGATTATACAGTTGACCTCTTAGTATTGTGACTGGCTGTATAGGTTGAATATTGAAAAAAAAAATCACAACCTGAAAATTGAAATTTATTGATAGATAATAAAATTAAAGTGTTAGTTGTCAAATTTATATGCACAAATACATATTTGATGTTAACTTATAGAGAAATAGAGTTGTTTTAAAAGCATACAAACAACAAAGAAAACAAATAATTAGATAGTTCAAAAAGCAAATGTATTCAGGAAGAAAAAGGAAACATATACCCTAAAAAAGCCTACAGGAAGGGTAACATCAGATAATCCCAATGCTTGGACTTTTTTTTTTTTTCCTTACCTGAAAGGTAAGGAATTTGCTCAGTTATTAATTATGATTCTTTTAGATAAAGTATTAGAATATCAAGTGTATTTCAAGAAATTGAGATTTGCTTGAATAAAAAAATTCAGTGTGGTTTTATAAATGTAATTTATTTCAGGGTTTTAAAGTATGTTTTCAGAACTTAAAAAATGTGTACTACAAGGTAGCTTTCTGCAGGGATATTAGATGTGGTGTAATTTGAAGGCTTATGTATAGATGTAAGTGAACATGTTAGAAGACAATTCTCAAAGGGTAGATTAACTAAGAGATTTAAGAAAATTCAAATAAAACACTTCTAATTGGCAAAATTTCCATAGGGATATTAATCATAATCAGTGAATAATAAAGAATATTGGTGCATATTAGAGACATAATTGTTGACTTCTAAGAGAGTTTTAAGTTTCTCTGAGCATTGATATTCACTATTAAAAAGGAATCAGTTCATTGGATTTCTCTAGATAGATTTATTAATTAATATTTGATTAGTTAAATATGATCACTTTCCTGAAGAAGAACTGTTGTCTTGAATGTCTTGAGAAATATAAAGTCAGGGATTCCTGGGTGGTTCAGCCGATTACTGCTCAGGTTATGATCCCAGGGTCCTAGGATGAGTCCCACATTGGCTCCCTGCTCAGCGGGGAGTCTGCTTCTCCCTCTCCCTCTGCTGCTCCCCCTGCTTGTGCTCTCTCTCTCTCTCTCAAACAAATAAAATCTTAAAAAAATATGTATATATAAAGTCAATTTAGGTTAGGTCTGTGTTTTAAAAAGTGAAGTGTATACCAGTTCTAAAATGAGAGTTAGTTTCACTGTCAAAAAATATGTCAACAAATAGATTCTTTCAAAGTATGCTCCAGTTTAATCTTTTCATTTGGGGATATATTTTTGGTGTAGATCACATGAGTGACTTACTAGTCACAGAAGAAAAATTAAGGCACACATATATACATAAGACTTTTGATACAATTGAAACACTAGTGTGACTGTTATGGTAAGCATATAAAATATTTAATAAGCTTTTCCAAGTCCTCTACTGAAAGACACAGCTAACTTCGCCTAACAAAAGATAAGAAAAGGGAGAAAACATGAAATATATAGACAGTAAGTACATGTCCAAAAACTAAATAAGGAAGCAAAAATAAAGTTAAACTAAAAAAGTAAGATCTTTAAGGGAGAAAGTGATAAAATACTTCTCAAATATGCCTATTTCTACAAAGAATTAAGGTATTGTGTACCTATGAAAATATAAATAAAATCAATGGAGCATGAATATTATAAGGAAAAATATCAGTGAATGAGAAAATATTAAATACTTGTGTATCATTTATTGAAGAAAATCATGTTAATTTTTATCCTTTGTTTCAAATTTCAAAGTATCAGCTTTCCCATAGTATCTTTCAGAGAGCTATGATTTACCTTTTCTTTGTATTTCTAATTTAGTACAGTATCTGGTATAGAGTAGAACTCATGAAGGATTGGCTGTTGACTCTTATGCCTTCCCATCAAAAATTGACAGATGTACTTTTTAAAATAAATGGAAGTGAGAGACAAGAGAGAAGAAACTAATGAGGCAGATATGTATCAAAGGCAACACGAGCAGAACATCTGTTTATGGGAAACTGAAAAGTCCTTAATTATCCGTTGGGAATAACCATGAAGAGTCTTCATTTCCCCTTGCATTTTGTCTTTGTCTTCTTCTATCAAACTCATGATGTATTCATTATTAAGCAAAAGAGAAGAAGGGAGGGAGGGAGGGAAGGGGAAGGGAGGGAGAGAAGAGGGGAGAGGGGAGAAACTGAAAACCTACGGATTCCAATGTTCTTTTGAAATGCATTTTGTCTTTGTCTTACCTTAAACTTTACCCTTACCTATTACTGTTAATTTTATTTAATACATTAGATAATAATGTCACAAATTCTGATCAATAAGGGTGTTTGCCAGGTTGTTTCAAAGTTCGTTATCTCAGACAGAATAGATAAGATGTTGACTTTAAGTGTTTTCATTCACTTCATTTTAAATTCCCAATTGCTTAGTGTGAATTTCTCTTTCATTTTCACTGTAATGATCTCTCAAAGTGCATTTGCATGGAAGTGCAGGGCCATAAAATGACAGTGCAAGATGAACCTATGCAAACAAGTCAATGGGAAAATGATGATTGTTCTGTCACATTTAACATTTTTTTTGTCAAAACATTAAGACATCTCTTACTGTGGTCATGAATGC
The DNA here is from genome assembly GCF_002201575.2 of Neomonachus schauinslandi. Taxonomy (NCBI): domain Eukaryota; kingdom Metazoa; phylum Chordata; class Mammalia; order Carnivora; family Phocidae; genus Neomonachus; species Neomonachus schauinslandi. Next base: position 22,508,456 of record NC_058403.1, on the reverse strand, counting down.
ATAGAGAAATGAAAAAATAGTACAACTAAGATTTATTTAATACACTGTAGTTTAAAGCATTAGGCATAATAAGAATTAAAGTGATTTCTTTCTTTGTAAAATACTTCTCCAGAGTCGTGTGAACAGTGCTTGCCTTCTCGTTGTATAATTCATGGCTACTATCATTTCTCTGATGCCTTGGTGGCTTGTTATATTTCTTTCTAAGTTTGGATCAGCTTTCCAATACTTTATTCTTTGCTTTTTCAATGTTGTGAAATATTTCTGAGAGTTCCTTTAATGTGATTTTTTTTTTTTTTTGCGTCACTTCCTTTGGAATATCTTCCTCCTTTTTGTCAGAATCATTTTTTTTTTAATCTATGCCAAGTTCTGCCTGAACGAAGTTCCTCTGGCTTCGTATCTGGAGCCTGTTCAGTAGCAGCTCTGTCTACATTCCCAAGTTATTTCTTCTATAACTCCATTTGCCTTTGACTTAAATTTTACTTCACTTCAGCATTATCACTCTTAGTTTCTTCCTTAGTTTTCATTGGCCAGTTCCCTCATTCATGATCATTTCTGTTAAATGTCATATGAGTTCATCACTGGGAAACAAAGAGACAATACAACCGTCAGCTTTGCTTTTGGCTCATGAACTGAATAGGCTGATGTGATCGATCACCAACAGACTATGAAAGAAGTGACATTATTGGTCATTGGTCATGATAAGCGTCTCTTATTTACATAGTAATTTATGTGCTGAGGAGCTAGCAGCCAAGTGTGTACTTAATGCAGTTACAGTCAATATGCCATTGTAACAATATACCATGTTGTAGGGGCTGATATTATTTAACTGAACTGTGGTACCCAAAATTCATATACCTTGGAACTGTGCAAAGCAAGGACTACCTGCATTTTTATTATTTGGTATGAATATTGAATATTTTATTTTTTGTGTGGACATACATGTAAAATTAGCCATTTTTTCCATTTTATTTTTTATTTATTTTCTCTAAAATAAAAATATATGAGTTTATGGAAATGAAAATAGAACCTAATAAGACTACGCACAGGCCCTGACTCTTCCATTGGCCTGGAGGCTTAAAGTCTGTTTCTTCTACTTCTCAGGATTACTTCTTTTTTTTTTTTAAGTTTTTATTTAAATTCCAGTTAGTTAACATACAGGGTAATATTAGTTTCAGGTGTACACTATAGTGATTCAACACTTCCATACAACACCCAGTGCTCATCACAGGTGCCGTCCAATCCCTATTGCCTATTTAACCCATCTCCCTTCCTACCTCCCCTCTGGTAACCATCAGTTTGTTCTCTATAGTATGGAGGTTCCTCAAAAAGTTAAAAATATAACTACCCTGCAATCTAGCAATTGCACTACTAAGTATTTACCCAAAGAATACAAAAATACTAATTCAAAGGAATACATGCACCCCAATGTTTATAGCAGCATTATCTACAATAGCCAAATTATGGAAACATCCTAAGTTTCCATTGACTGATGAATGGATAAAGATGTACTATACATATATGAGGTCATATTACTCAGCCATAAAAAGAACAAGATCTTGTCATTTGCAACAACATTGATGGAGTTAGATAGTATTGTGCTAAGTGAAGTAAGTCAGCCAGAGAAAGACAAATACCATATGATTTCACTCATATGTGGAATTGAAGAAACAACACAAATGAGTAAAGGGAAAAAAGAGGGCAAACCAAAAAACAAACTCTTAAAATTATCCATCATTAACAGAGATGTCACTTAAAACTTCTCATATACTATTTTAAATATAGACTTTTCTGTATTTTAAATTGCACATAGATTTCAGTGATGGTCCTATTATTACTGCATTAACTTGGACACATAATAGATACCTGTTGAGTGAACAGTAAAAATCTATCTGGCTGTTTCAAGCATGCCAATGCCAGTGTCTGCAAGAAAGAGTCTGCAGAAACTCTGTTACACCAAAGCACTAATTGTTTACCATAAAGACTTCTGGGATTGATTCATTCTAGCCAAAGCACAAAAAAGCAATTAATAACTCAACTGAAATGTTTGAATTGATAACAAAAATATAACCATGAATTGGATGAACTTTGTCATGTTGGGTTTTATGATACATTCTTTCACAGATAGGAATCTCAACACTACTTTCAGTTATCATGTGATGGGCTTGGGCAAAGAGCTAGAATGAGAGGACTCTACCTTCAAAGAGAAAGAGTACATGTTCTCATTGACAGGCCCCTTGAAAGACAGGATGCCTGCACCTGAAAGTACATATTCTAGAACAGTACATCCCATTATGGTAGCCATTAACCACAGTGGCCCTTGAGCACTTGAAATGTGGCTAGTCCAAATTGAAATGTGTTTTAAGTGTAAAACACGTGCCGAATTTGAGGGACTACTATGAAAAAATAATGTAAAAATCTCGATAATTCTGTGTCAATTGTATGTTGAGAGGATATTATTCGGATATATTGGTTTAAATAAAATATGAATATAAATTTCACCTGTTTCTTTTTACTTTTTTCAGTGTGGCTGCAGAAAATTTAAAATTGCATTATGTGGTTCACATTGTATTATTGGGATGAGCACAGCTCCAGAGACATAATGAACTATGTTCAAATCCCAGCTTCATAGTTTCTTTGTCGTGTGACAGTGGACCTAGCACATAACCCTTTTGTTCTGTTTCCTTATCTGTCAAATGCAGAAAATGACAATTACTAGAATATAATAAAAAAAAGCTTTCTTTAAATAATAGTAAGTATTAGGCACTTAGATATTTGCCTGATGTTTACTTAAGTGCTATATGTTAGTTACTATTGTTGAGCATTGACCAACAGAGGAAATGCATTGAACATATCATTTCTTTTAAACTCTTGTATTTTTTGTGTTCTTACAATCAGCATCCTTTACTCCTTCCAGACATATTTCTGTATAATTGGATCAGATTACATTTTCTTTACATCAGCCATATCGAGACATCTTTTCCTAAGAATACACACAGGACTGTTGACAGAGTTGAAACACAGCCCAATTTCATCACCATCATGTTTATATTTCATCACGAGTATATTCACACACTATACTACTTTTTGGTTTACTTCTGTGTATAATAATTTTATCCATTGTGTGTGTGTATGTCTGTGTTTTAATTATTATTACATTCCTTACCAAAGGATGGCTTTTTTCTCATACTGTGGCAAAATAATGGAAGCGCTTTTATTTTTGGGGGAGATCTCTTCTTAGCCTAGAAATGATTATGCTATTCAGTTTCAAAAGTAACTTTTTTTCTCACTATGCATCTACACTTGTTTATTTTTTTAATTTTTAATTTTTGTTTTTCTAAGTTTTTATTTAAATTCCAGTTAGTTACCATACTGTGTAATACTGGTTTCTGGTGTACAATTTAATGTTTCAACACTTATGTATAACACCCAGTGCTCATCACAAATTCAAAAGTACTTTTACTTTACATTTAATATAAAATTAAATTATAATATCTAAATATTAAGTGGAATTTTATAAGAAGGTTTAATACTGGTGTGTGGTTCTGTGATTTCTATTATAGTGCCAAATAATCACAGATGTATAAACCACATAGACTTATAGGTCATAGGCTCATTGATGAATTTAAATTTTAGATAGATTTTTGAAAAATATTTTTAGTGTGGAAATGATTTCTAAATGTAGTTGGCTTAACTAGATTTCTGTGGTAAATCAAGGATGAATTGCATTCATATCTGTTTTATGTTAAAAATTCTCTGTGGAGGTATTTTGAGAAAACAATTCTTTTAAATATCTGTAATATAATTTTGCATTTCTTCACCATAAGCGATAGGCTGTATGTCAGTTTTCTTTTCTGTGTTTTATTTAATGAGCAGCACTTCTACAACTGGAATAACCACAATCTGAAACAACTGTTCCTCAAACACAGGCTTCCAATGACATGACTCTAGTGTTTCTATATCCTTTTCTTTTTCTCATTGTCTAGGGCTTATGATGTAGTCATAATAGATATTCATAGATAACCACCCTCATCATTCATTATGGTCAATGAGAACGCAAGGCTTTAGCATAGTTTTTAATCTCAGTTATGAATTTTTTCAGTTTGAGATGTTTCTATCCTGATGTTATTGTTTTCTCTTAAAAAGATACCCTCTTACCCTAACTCATTTTACTCCCCATTCTATGGTTAGTTAATTTATCTATTAATATCAGATGATAAACTTCATCTAGAACTTTCCTAAAGCCTAACTATACTTTATGAATTGAATTCGAATGTATTGAGGCAGTAATAACTTCAAAGTATTGTAATGGGTTTGTTAAGCATGAATTCCCCTGCCTGAATCCATGTTGGCTATAATTAATCAAATTATGCTTTACCAGGTGTGCATTTGCCATGCTCCCTAAATACGTTTCCATGAGTATAATTCTACAGCAGATGTTAACCTTTGTCACTCTTAATTCATCTTCTATTGTTCGTTTTATATTACGTTCTCTGGTTTAAGTATCCATTTAGTGAACTAATAATAGTCATTAAGTAATAGAATAGATTATTTATTCCAGGTGAACTTACTAGTTATTTTAACTGGGATTTCCCAAGGATTTAATCTTAACTATGGCTTTAAACTCTAAATTCTTACAGTCAACAAATATGTGGGAAATGATTATTGTAAAGTAAATTTCAAGTTTTAGAAGGTATCATTCCCACTGTCTTCAACTTTATTTTTACTTGTAATCATGTGGACAAAGGAAACCAGAATCTCTGTAGTACATTTATTCAGATGAAGTATAATAATCAATCCCCGGAAGAAGATATTTTATCACTGAGCTCTACATTGGGGTCTGCAGGTAGTGAGAAAAGATTACAATTACAGCTAGTCTTAAAAGGTGCCTAATTCAAAAAGTAAAGAAAATAATTTAAGATATTTATCATCTTCTAGACAGATAACAGTATGACGTATCCCATCAATCTTGATTATTTGGCTTTGCAGTGTGGAAGCAGCTAAAAGCACAAAAACAATATTCTCTTCTATTGGTAATTTTAAATAGAACACAAAATATTTTATCTGTTTAAAACTGTTACCTTTGTGCAGGTGCCAGTGATGAGGAAAAAGAAAGTGTGGCCTTAATAAAAAACAAATAAGTACCACAACTGGGTGGCTTAAACAACAAAAGTATTCTTTTTCACGGTGGTGGAGGCGGGAGTCTTGGGTCAAGGTTTTGGCAGGGTTGACTTCTTTTGAGGCTTTTCTCCTGGGCTTGTAGATGGCCTTCTTTTTCGTATGTCTTCACATCAGCTTCCTTCCTTATGTGTCTGTGCCCAGCTTCCTCTTCTTATTAGGATACCAGTTATATTGGATTAAGGTCTATCCTAGTAAACCTCTCTGTAACTTAATTACCTCTGCAAAGACCCTCTCTCCAAATATGGTCATATTTTTGGTGGTATAGGAGGCTAAGACTTCAACATACAATTTTTTAAGAGGGCACAGTTTATCCCATAACACCCTGAAAAATTTTAAATTTAAATTTGAAAAAGCACACAAAATACTTCTGACCCTGTTTATTAAATCAGAATTTGTATTGTCATTTTTCTTTCATTTGCAGAAAGACTTAACAAGATATGTAATTAAATACCATGCTTCAAATATAAAGTAAAGAGAAATTTTTGATGGAAGATATAGCTTATAATGTCAAAATGTTCCTTCGTTCTGAAATCTGCAGTTTTTCTTGATTTTTCATATATTTGCAGGAGGCGATAAGTACTTTAACAATTGAATGCACAGTATTAGGCATTAATAGATTTTTTTAAAAGATTTTCTTTATTCATTTGAGAGAGAGAGAGAGAGAGATAGAAAGAGTGCAGGAGAGCATGAGCCGGGGGAGGGGCAGAAGAGAGGGAGAAGCAGATCCCTGCTGAGCAGGGACCCTTGATTCAGGGCTTGATCCCAGGACCCCAGGATCATGACCTGAGCTGAAGGCAGATGCTTAACTGACTGAGCCACCCAGGCGCCCCAACAGATATTTTTAATGAATAAAAATGGAATACGTTCTCTAGATTGGAATCATAAATGGTGTTATTTTTTCTTAAGTCCAACATAGATTTTTTGTCTATTATATTTGCCTCACAAAAACATACACCATACAAATATTTAAATACTAATCATTATAATTTATATAAATTTATACCCATATTTTTACATTTATTAGAATTATAACGTTTTTAAGTATAATTTAAATGACAAAGAACAAATAAATATTAAATGAACTACTTTAACTTTTATTCTTACTATGGTATATACCTTTAGAGTTTAATTTTATAAAATTGAAAGGACACATTATATCATATAGTTCTAAACTATTTTTAATTTTTAGTACTGTATGAATAAAATTTTTGGTAAATATTTTCATTTCAATTTTTTGGTTTTTGTAGTTTTTTTTTGCCTTTTGTATTGAAGTCGATTTTTGGAAAACCTAATATTTATAAAGATTGAATGGATGTTATATAAATGCTAATTTAAAAGATCTATAATGCTATAATTTCAATGCTATCACTATATTTTCTATCTATTAGAATTATTAGCTTTTTTCTCTATATATCTTCGTAATAGACCTATTTTGTAATGTGATTAATTTCTTTATGTATCTTCATAGAATTAGCCTTATTATTCTTACTCACATCTGACGTTATATTAAAAATATTCAAATGGATTCCAGAACAAAAGAGGGATGATCCATTTTTAGTGTGTTACCATAGATTCAATATTAAACCTATTATCAGATTTATTGTTAACACTTGCTCTATTAGGGAGGTATTATTATCGCCGTTTTACAGACAAGTAAGCTGAGGCTCAATGGATTGAGCTGAGGAATTAGTTCCGTTTTATTCCAAAGCTGAAGTATTTTCTGTGATGTGCACTGAGCTGTGAGAGAATGTGCTTCATAACCCTCTCTGAATGTTCATTAACTGTACTTGTCTGAGATGTAAAGATTGACAAAAAAGAAGTGCCTTTGAAGTTTACATCAATATGGAAAGCAGGCTTTTGTTTTTTGTTTTTTAATTTAAATTCAATTAATTAACATATAGTGTATTATTAGTTTCAGAGGTAGAGTTCAGTGATTCATACGTCTTATATAACACCCAGTGCTCATTACATCACATGCCCTCCTTAATGTCCATCACCCAATTACCTATCTCCCCACTCCCCTCCCCTCCAGCAACCCTCAGTTTGTTTCCTATGATTAAGAGTCTCTTACAGTTTGTCTCCCTCTCTGATTTTGTCTTATTTTTCCCTCTCTTCCCCTATGATCCTCTGTTTCGTTTCTTAAATTCCACATATGAGTAAGATCATATGATAATTGTCTTTCTCTGATTGACTTACTTCATTTAGCATAATGTCCTCTAGTCCCATCCATGTTGTTGCAAATGGCAAGATTTCATTCTTTTTCATGGCTGTGTAATATTCCATTGTGTATATGCACACACACATACCACATCTTCTTTATCCATTTGTCTGTTGATGGACATCTGGGCTCTTTCCATACTTTGGCTATTGTGGACATTGCTGCTATAAACATTGGGGTGCAGATACCCCTTCAGATCACCACATTTGTGTCTTTGGGATAATACCTAATAGTGCAACTGCTGGGTCGTAGAGTAGCTCTATTTTCAACTTTTTGAGGAACCTTTATACTGTTTTCCAGAGTGGCTGCACCAGCTTGCATTCCCACCAACAGTGTAGAATGATTCCCCTTTCTCCGCATCCTTGCCATCATCTGTCATTTCCTGACTTGTTAATTTTAGCTATTCTGACTGGTGTGAGATGGTATCTCATCATAGTCTTGATTTGATTTTCCCTGATGATGAGTGATGTTGAGCATTTTTTCATGTATCTGTTGGCCATCTGTATGTCTTCTTTGGAGAAATGTCAATTCATGTCTTCTGCCCATTTCTTAACTGGATTATTTGTTTGGAAAGCAGTTTTTTTACATCTGCTATTGCACAGAGGCCTAACATGGACTCATCTAGAGCACTAATTTTAAGAAATTTCCAGAGGCTGATCAAGGGAAAATTTCCTGTCTGAAATGTCCAGGCGTAGGAAGAACTAGGGGATGAGGTTTGGTGACAGTACTTAGAGAATGATAGGAATCCAATGGGGAATCCATGCCCCCGTGGAGTGATCATCCGTGAATTCATTTGTTCACCAGTATGTCAATAGGTATGTATTGATGAGCTTTCAGACAGTGTGTTAGACATTATCCAAAGGGCCACAGAGGTGGAAGGAGTGAAACGATGTGGGAAAAGTCATACCTGAGTATCAGTAATCAGACAGAATTCTAGACCATGGAAAGGTGGATCCTGGATGCTGCCTTGAATGGTAGTGAAGTATATATATATATTGCCTTTATTTGTCATCAGTTTTGGGGTAACCTGGCTCAGCCAAGCTACATTAAATGTATAAAGTAAGAGTAAGGAAATGGGCTCTAAGAAAAGGGATAGTTGTTAGCTTAATCATTTTCAAGTGCCAGAAAGAATATTGGCAGTATTCCTCTATTTCTTTCCTTCAACCTAAAGTTTATGGTAGATATCCCAGTGCACCTAACCCACCTGTCATACCATCTTTACTTCTACACTGCTGGCCATAACGTAGTCATGACACTTCTGCTTATCTTGCCTTTTTTTTTTTTTTTTATGCTATTTAACCTCTTGCTGTATTGACAAAAAAGAAGTGCCTTTGAAGTTTACATCAATATGGAAAGCAGGCTTTTGTTTTTTGTTTTTTAATTTAAATTCAATTAATTAACATATAGTGTATTATTCCAACTTGATTCCTTGGCCTTGGCTGTAACTTGCCATGTTTTTTTTGGTTTTTTTTTTTTTTTTTTAGCATCCTTTTTCTTCTGCTGGCCAGCACAGACTAAGGAATTAAGCAATGTTTTGTTAATTGTTGTTTTTTAAATTTATAGCTTTTCTCCCTCCATCCCTTTTCCCTCTCTCCCTCCCGCCCTTCCTTCCCTCTTTCCTTCATATTTTTCCATTTCTCAAACTTGAGTCTAGTTCCCCCAAATATGGACTTTTGATATACTTGGTCTCTCGTCCTACTTAGACTGCCTTCTCTTTCTCCTTTTTTGTTTCCCTGGCCCGTGACTTCTAGTAAATCTCCTTCCTCACCTATGCTGGGCCTAGACATGTAGATAAATATCCATTTTCTTGGGAGCACACAGGCATCCCTTTGCCACTTCATTTGTCTTAATGTAACAGATGTGCTTCCCTAGTATTCATTTGCTAGGCCTAATAGATTTGATCTGTGACATTGACTTTCTGACTAAGCCCTAAATGTCCCCAACAGTATCCTCCAGTGAAATCTATATAACATGGTGGTATTTAAGGACCCACTAAGTATGTAATGTATGATACTATCTATTTTCTGAGGAAGTAGTTATCTAATAATGTTCTAATGTGAGTCTATAATATTTACTCTTTGACAAATACTTTCACAAACATTATCTCAATTTAACCTTTTATGTGAATAAATAATAAATAGTATGTGTCAGTTTTCCTTAAAAAATAATATGCAGAAGCATGCATACCCCTAAGCTATACAGATAATAGACAACAAATATATGTTGATTAGACATGGGAATATATGCATGAAAATGTAACAAATGCTTAATCATAGTTAATTATAAAACAGAAATGATGTTTCATTTCTCTTGTGTTTTTCCTTCTGTGATTATGGTTACTTAGATACCACTTTTTATTTTTGGAAGCATAAGCAATGCATACTACCCCACTTATGACAAAACATGCATGTTCTCAAAGAACCAAGGCCGACTCAGTATAATCAAATCGTTTTCTGACTCTGGAGTCAGACTGCCCATGTCTGAATGTCATTTTCAATGTTTCCTGGATGTTTGACTCTGTGCAGGTCACTGAACTGCTCCATGCCTAAGTTTCCTAATCTGGAAAGTGATGATGACATATATAATTTACAGTGTTGAGGATGAACCAGGATAACGTGATGCACCTAGTAAGCACTAAATAATTGTTATTTATGATTATTCTTTTTTTATAGATACTCACAACTTTAAAGCTTCTTTTATTTCAAATCTTTAATCCTGATGTCGTAGGGTAAAACATGGCACAATTGTTGGACAAGTAAAAGAAAAGTTATTTATGACTCACGACCTAATACTGATAAGTACTATATTTAAATGTAACCATTTTCCAGAAAATCAGAATAGTGTTCTCTGACTTTTGAGGTAACCAAAGGAACAAAAGCAGCAGAAAGGGAGAATGAATTTAGGTTGTTGCACAAACAACTAAATGATCCAAAGGAAAAAAAAATAATTTAAAATCATTAGTTTTGTAATCTCACTTTTATCTTTTGAGTTTACACAAGGCTGCTACCTGAAGCCACGGGTTTGACAATTATTAGTGGTGTTTACCATACATCTGCAGCTCTCAACATTTTTGGGTATGTTCCAGGATTGTATTTGTCTGCCTCTGAAATTAGGCCTCCCAGGTAACAGAATTTTGCCAGTAAAATGCAAGGAGTGGCAGTGGTCAACTTTCTTTGCTCTACTCTCATGATCCTGGAAGCTCCAGTGAAGGGGAAGCTTCCATCATCCTCAAACTGTGACCATGATCAGAGAGCCCCCTGCTGACCTTTACTGGAGATGAAGCAAGAGCAAAACATAGCTCTTGTGTTAAAATGGGACACTTTGGGGTTGTAGGTAACTACACCATAGCAAGCCTTAGCCGTCCTGACTGTCACAACATTTATTTAGATTTTAAATCTAAGTGTGTAGTATAATATGCTACGATATAGGATATAATATGATATGATATAACACTTTTTATTAGAAACACTATTTACTTATAATTCTCAATTTGAAAGGTTGTAAGAACTTGATAATTTAACTTTTTAATTCCTCAAAATATAGTACTTCTCAGGTGGTAGTTCATGTATGGTGTGGTTCTAATGTAGTACAGAAAACTTTAATCAGAACAGATCAAGGGAAGTGAATTGGACACTTAATAAGATTCTTTGGCACTTAACATATCCATAATTCATGAATATGCATCAAAACAATTACAGTCAAAATGGATTTCAAGTGCAAAATATGTGTAAAGCACTGTGATAAATTTTTGAAGGAAAAAATAAATGAAAATAGTGGAAATGAGGCATCCACATTTGATGGTTTTCTATAACTTAATGATGCTGAGTTATAAAAATTCCAGTAGAAACTATCATTCATGTATTGTGAAACAGTTTGGAAAGGTCTTTCAGTGAATCAACCTGTCTTTGGTTTTGGGATTTATTTAAAATGAGAGTAAGAATGAAAGAAAGAAGGAAAGATAGAAAGAAAGACAGAAAGAAAGAAAAAAAGAAAGAAAGTAAGAAAGGGAGAGAAAGGCACCATTCTCTGGCTGTTGCTATTTTCCTCATAGGTGTTAAGGCGAAATAAAAAAAGAAAATCCTTATATATAATTACGTAATATATCCGAGTGTCTTATCATACACTCTTTTGTGATTTTTCCATTTTTTATAAAATCTGTCATAAATAGTTTTAAGTCTCATCATCTAATGCATGCATTCTTGTCTTGTCTTTTTATCAAAGGATTCATTCTTGTGAATCAACAAGGCATAGACCCAGACCAAAGAGAGCTTTCATCGTTTTTAAGAAAGTGACGCTAGCTTACAGTCTCCTAGGAAACTCAAAAATTCAGCAGCTGTAGAAAGTCCAAGTTTTACAAAACAGCTATTATTGGGGGTAAAATCTTCCAAAGAAGCATTCCCTGCAATCTCACCTTATTTTTAAATTTAGTCTAAGAAATACTTATACAGTGTTAATGATTAGCCATTTGTTACAAGAAGAAAAAAAATGAACAAAACCCAGATTTGGACAGTTTCCATATTCCTTGATCTGTGTGGAACTGCAATTAAACTCAGGAAACTTAACAAAAGGCTGATTATTTGAAGGGAATGGTCATCAAACAAACACAGAAAAAAAATACAAATCCAGTAGGCATGAGCAGAATCATTAATGAGGCTGTATAATAGCAATTAATTAGGAGAAATGTATATCCATCCCAGAGAAATATGTATTTCAAAATATAAAATATAAAAATTAACAATACATGAAATAGCCAATTTCTCTCCATGAAATTAAGAGCTTGAGCTAAATGAGCTTCAAAACTGCTATTGAGAGAAAAAAACTCTGCAATACTTTTTTTTTAAGTGTCTAGCATGCTCAGTTTGTTACTTATGTTCTCTTTTGGAGGCTAAGAGAGCAGTACAATGGAATATCGCTTTTAGAAATACGTACCTGTTTTACATTTCCATGCTACTATGGAAGATGGTTATACATTTTGCTTTCATGGGAATATTACATTTTTGTAATTTAGGTGAACACTGCCTAATGTTAGTCATTTCATTTGTGTGTGTTAATGACTCCTTTATTATCAATGGATCTTGATGAGAAACAATTCTACTTTTAAGAATGAAAAATTAAATTCTAGAACCATTTCCTTGACAACAACAACAAAAAATAACAGCTGAGAAAATAAACATGCTTATGGAATTTTCAGCATGTTGACTCATGCTTGCCACGGTGGAGTAGAACAACAAAGAGGAATGTCTGACATCCAGCAGATCTAAACAGAAAAGAAAATTGTTTTTTTCAATATTATTTCTGGGACTTTGGAAAAGTTCAGTGACTTCTCTGAAACTCAGTTTCTTTATGTGAAAAATGCAGACATTATCATTACCTTAGATGGGTTTAGGACATTTTTTTTATTGAGATACTATCTTAAGTTTAGTAAATGTCATCACCCTTTCTACTCTCCCTTCCCATAGAGACTTAAGTAAGTCTTTTTAAGCAGTTGCTATAATCTGATATATATGTGAATATATCATTATCAGATAATGTATATATTCTGATATATATGTTTTATATGTATATTAGTGTGTTTCATATGTTTGCATGTCAAATGCAAAATAAATAAGATGGAAAAATTAAAACAAGTAAGATATTTGCCATACATGTTATATAATAAAGGCTTCCTATCATCTATGTATTTTTTTCTCATAGTTCCTTATATATATGCTTTTATGGAGCTATTTACTACTTGCCATGCATTTACTTTAGGCGTGGCATTGAACAAGGCAGACATATTTTGCTGTCATGGATCATGTATTCCAGTGAAGAAGAGAAAATGAGAAAGTTAATAAGCAATTGCACTGCTAGGTATTTAACCAAAGGATACAAGAATACTTATTCGAAGAGACACATGCATCCCGATGTTTATAGCAGCATTATTAACAATAGCCAAATTATGGAAAGATCCCAAATGTCCATCGACTGATGAATGAAGCAGAAGTGGGGTGTGTGTGTGTGTGTATTTCATTATATAAAACAAATAAATATAATGGAATATTACTCAGCCATAAAAAATAATGAAATCTTGCCATTTGCAATGATGTGGATAGAGCTATAGAGTATTATGCTGAGCAAAATAAGTCAGAGAAAGACAAATACCATATGATTTCACTCACAAGTAGAATTTAAGAAACCAAACAGATGAACATAGGGGGAACAAAGAGAGAGACAGGCAAACCAGAAAACCTACTCTTAACTATAGAGAACAAACTGAGGGTTGCTGGAGGGGGGGTGGGTGGAAGATGGGTTAACTGGGTGATGGGGATTAAGGAGGGCACTTGTCATCAGCACCGGGTGTTGTATGTAAGTGATGAATCACTAGATTCTACACCTGAAACTAATGCTACACTGTATGTTAACTAACTGGAATTTAAATAAAAATTTAAAGGACTCAAAAAAATTAGAGTGTTTAATTTTTTTCTCAAGATAGTTGCATTTGAACTGAGAACTGAATGATACGTTAAAATCAACCATGCTATAATCTGGAGAAGATTGTTTCAGGCCAAAAGAACAGCTAATGCAAAGTCACTAAGGAGAAAATAATCTTGGAATGCTAAGGAATAGGAAAAAGGTCCTGTGACTGGAGTATAATTAGCAAGATATAGTAACAAGCCCTTCATGTTCCCGGTTGTGTCATCTGTAGTAACACTGTGCCAGGTTTGGTTTATATACACAATAGAATATGGCAAAATTGATGGTATATTACATCTGAGATCAAGTTATAAGAAACACTGTGACTTCTTTCTTGGATATTATTTTTTGTTTCTCTTGGATTTCTTGTTCATGGGAGAAACCATGTTGTGAACAGTCCAGTGGGATGGTTCTGTAGAGAGGAACTGAAGACTCCTGCCACCAACCATGAGAGTGAGCTTAGAGTGGATTCTCTGGCCCCAAACAAGTCTTCCAAGATTGCTACCCTAGCAGACAGCTTGACTGCAGTTTTATTAGAGCCAGAACTACTTGGCTAAACTCCTCCCAGATTCCTGACCTTCAGAATAGTATGGAAAGGTAACTGCTTATTGCCTCAAGTACCCATGTTTGGTACTTAGGTACTTACTACTTTTTATGCATAAATAATGAATACACAAAAGAAGAGTGCTTAGAAATGAAGTGACATGATGTAGGATTTCACAGACCTTGGTAGAGTTTGAATTTTAAGTTATTAAAAAAACTTAAGTTATTAAGTAATTTGAAATTATGAAATATACATGTAAAGGGATTTGACTTTGTTATAAATAAAACTAAACTGATTCTTGAAGACACAGTAATTTGGAGGACCATAAGAATTGATCAGGATGTCAAGTTTATAGGAGTAATACAGATGTATGTGAGATAATGATTAGAATTGAATAGAACAAACACAAGTGGAGCTATTTGGGATACAAAGGTGATGGAACTGGCAAGAAATGCTGAAGATGGGGATGCCCTTAATATACATGATTACTTAAGATCGATGAGAAAAATAAAAGGCAAGTAACTAATGAATTTATAAATGACAAAAATGCATTTGCAAAAGATGCTCAATCTCATTATTATGGGCAAAAAAAATTCAATAATAATGACATTTTTCATCCTGCAGATTTAAAAAGACTGATAACACTCTTCACTGGCAAGACTGGAAAACTATTTAGTCTCATTTATTGTAGATATGAGTCTAAATTGATATAAAACTCTCTGAAGCTAGTCTGCAAAGTACATATACTTAGTTCTAGGGATTCTACATCTAGGAATTTATTCTAATGAAATGTTTGCAATATTAATGAATACTCATTGTTCATTGCAAGATTATGTTGGTGGAAATTTGGAAGTAGTTTATAGGCTCATCCTTGTATATGTAGTGAATCATGCTTATGGCATCATGTTAAGAAAAATGAGAGTTTCAAGATGGTGTGTTTATCATGAATCCATGTATGTAAAACATCCATGCCATTTTCCCATGGTGTGTGTGTTAAAAGGTAATATTTAGAAGAACATTCACTGGAGATGATTTTTACTTTCTTTAGATTTTTCTCTGTTAAGTTTCTTTTTGCTGACATGTTTTTTTCGATGTTTTTTGTATATAGACTTTACTTTTTAAAGAAGTTTTAGGCTCCCGGAAATATTGGGGAGAAGATGGAGAGATTTCCCATATACCCCTGCAAAATATGCCTCACTCCTTCTCCCATTATTAATATCCCCCACCAGAGTAGTACATTTGTTACAATTAATGAACCTACATAGACACACCATTATAACCCAAAGTCCATAGATATCCTTGCTGTTGTACATTCTATGGGTTTGGACAAATGTATAATGAGATATATATATATATATATATATATATATATATATATATATATATATA